>NC_035436.2:176996249-177296249 GCF_002127325.2 Helianthus annuus | reverse complement strand
AAAACCTTGAACGACTAAACGTGCTTTGTTTCGGATAACAACTCCGCGGTCATCCTTTTTGCATTTGAAAACCCAACGGGTACCAATCTTCTTGTATCCAGCAGGTTTCTCTACGAGTTTCCAGACACCCAGCTTCTGGAATTGTTGCAGTTCTTCCTGCATTGCTTCAACCCAAGCGTTATCTTTCAAGGCTTCTTTCCACATTCTTGGTTCTTCCTGTGAGACATAACACGCGAAAGACCAATCGTTTTGTTGCCCGGATTCTCGAATAGCCGCATACAAGCCTGCATTGTTGTTGTTTCGCAACATGTTTCTTGTTTAAACGCCACTTTGCACATTTCCAATGATGTTTTGTTGAGGATGGGTATTATGAATCCTTGTTTCTGGATTATCTGGAACTGGAACATTTATACCCAGGTTGTTTAGATTAAGATCAACAACCAAATCAAGACCCGGAATTGACGAAGAGGATGATGCAGTAGCCTCAGCTGTTCTATGGGCATCCACTGGAGGAGTACCCTCTGAAGTACCATGAACTGCTGTTGTTGGGGCTTCTTGATCTGCATCTAGAAATTCATCATCCTCTGAAGATTCGTTCAATTCGTTTGCATCATGAAAATCCTCATTGTTGAGAGTATTATTGTTCACCGAAGAAGATGGTTCTTGATTAACAAGAATTGGACGAACCACCGGTGAAACTGTTGCATTGTCACTCTCGAAAAACATCCTAGCCGCAGCATTTTCTTCAACGGCTTCAACATTGATCGAATTGAAGAAGTCATCGTACTCAAACATCCAAGGTTGACCCGGATTTTTGACTGGCAAAGTGTGCCTTTGTACTCTGACCTCAGACCATTCCTCGACCCTTTTAGTCTCTAGATTCCAGACTCGTAAGTTAGGGGTGGCATACCCAAGAAAGTATCCATCAATTGCTTTTGCCCCAAACTTTCCATTAGGATCGATGATTGTGCATGGAGCTCCAAACGGTTCTAGATAAGACAAATCTGGTTTCCGTTTTTGAAGAAGCTCAAAGCAGGTCTTGTTGTGCCTTTTGACTGTAAGGACTCTGTTCAATGTGTAACATGCAGAGGCCACAGCTTCAGTCCAGAATGGAATGGGCAACTGTGACTCTACCAACATTGTCCTAGCAGTCTCGATCAATGTACGGTTCTTACGTTCAGCGACACCATTCTGTTGAGGAGTATAAGCTGCACTAAACTCATGAAGAATACCCTTTGAAGTGCAGAACTCCGCCATGGAATGATTTTTAAATTCAGTACCATTGTCGCTACGTATCCGTCTAACCTTCAACTTATACAAATTCTCAATCTGAATGATCAAGCTTTTGATAATGCCAAAGGTCTCACTCTTGTGTGCCATGAACGCCACCCAGGAAAATCTTGAATAGTCATCAGTTATCACGAGGCAGTATTGATCACCCCGAATACTCTTGTGCTTGACAGGACCGAACAAATCCATGTGCAAACGTTCAAGAGGAACTGCCACCGTGTTGATCTTCTTTGTAGGGTGCTTCTTCTTCGTTTGCTTTCCTTTCTGGCACGAAACACAGACGTCTTGAAGATGGAAATTTTTGAGGGGAACACCATTCACCAATTCATTTGAAACCAAATGATTCATTTTGCGTAAGTGAATGTGACCCATTCGTCTGTGCCAAGAGATAGTGTCTTTTTCTGTGGCTTTGGAAACGAAACAAGTTGCTTGTGCAGACGCAGTAATAGCTTGGCTCATATCAAGGACGTACAAATCATTTATCCTTGGAGCCGACAAGAGAATCCACTCTTTTGGAATTTTGAAGCCCGGCTTCAGCACATAACATCCATTAGCGTCAAAGTGTACTGAGAATTGCTTGTCACAAATTTGAGAAACACTAAGAAGATTGTGATCAAGTTGTTGCACGAAGTTGATCTTGTCAAAGCTGACAATCCCGTTGGATATCATTCCTTCACCCGTAATATATCCACCTTTATCTCCAGCAAAAGCAACATAACCTCCTCTAATAGATTTGACGTCGTAGAGAAGCTTCATGTCGCCTGTCATGTGCCTGGATGCCCCACTATCAACAATCCAATGACTACTGATAGTTCCTCCTGAAGCACCCTGCACATGAACTCAAATGAATTAGTTGGAGATGGGGACCCAAGCCATTGTGGTCTTGGGTCTTCCATTTTCATCAATGACAATAACTTCTTGTCTTTGATGGTTGGTGAATTGTGATGGTCCCCCTGATTCAGTAACCGATTTAGGTTTCCAGGTCTGTTTTGTTTTACCAGTGTCTTTCTTTAAAATTTTAACTTCTTGATTGTTTGAAGTTTTAGAATTGTCTGGTTTTACAGCAACAGATTGTTTTTGAACCACATCGATTTTAATTGCTTTCTCAATCTTCTTGACTTGTTGGCGTTTCTGTTTCTTTTCCCTTTCTTTTGCAAGGCGGGGATCTTGTTTTACAGAAACAGATCGCTTACGGTCATTCTTGCCACGGGGATCATCAACCTTTTCTTTTTGCTTATGAAGATATGGACAATTTCTAATTATATGTCCAATGGTTCCACACTCAAAACATGATCTTCGTTCTACAAACCCCGAAGTATCATGTGATCGCTTAGCCGATGATGTTGAACTTTGTGAACCCGAGGTACTAGGCTGTGAACTGCTTGGTTCATTTCTTTTCTCAATAATAGCCTTTTTGACAAAATCTAAGTTAGATTTATTTTCAAACGTTTCAAATTTGTCCGTTCCCGTTGATTTCACAAAGTTAACATTCTTCTTCTTCTTTTGATTCGGCTTCTTTTGGACTTGAGCCGGTGATTTTTCTTTGGGCTTGGTGTGATTTTGCTGTTTTGGCACCGTTGGTAATTTCTTGTTGCCAAATTGTTTTCGAATTTCAGCCTTTGGAATAGGAGGACACTGTGTAACTGTAACACGTGGTCCTGTCTTTCCCAAAAACTTACTCGTCGAATTCTCAAAGACTTTACTGATTAAGGATTGATTAACATTCTTAACAGGAAAATCTTTGTCAGAGTAAATTTTGTCATCACCAACAAGAGTGTACAGCAAATTCACACTCTCCGGCTCTTTTGCAGACGAGGACTCGATTGCAACAGTCTTAGCGGGCTTCACAGGGGGATCACATAGAATGTGATTCTCGAGAGGTATGTCCTCATTCTTGGCTACCGCATCAGACTTTGCTGGGACAGTATCATCAGATTCATCATCAGAAGAATCAGCATCCTCAATCACAACTGGAGGATCTTGATTCTGTTCACCACTTACAAATGTATCTGCTGACACATCTGAATCTGAAGACACTTCCTTTTGGTATCCGAGTCCTGCAGCAAACTCCTTAACATCTAGAGGCACAGAAGGTTCAAATACCACTCTGTCCTCCTCATCTGGCATGGCATCATAATTGTGTCTAACTGGTGGTGGACATTTCTTGTAGCCAATGCATGTGACATCCCTCTTTTCCTTCTGAACATCAATGATGTGATCCAACACATAGCTAGAGCTCAAATAACTGTCTAGCTTAAGCTGGATTGCATCGCTTTCTGTTTTCACACAAGCCATCTCTTTTTGCATAATCTCCAGGCGAGATATATACAAATTGATGTCCGTCTGTTTTCTTGAAACCATTTTTGTCAATTCAGTTTTATCTTTCTTTAATGTCTCAATCATTGACTTAAATTCTTTTTCATGGTTTTCGTAAAACATGTTGGCTTCTGTGCATTTGGAAAGGTCCACAGTCAATTTCTGATTGTGGATGAATGTCACATCATATTTCTCTTGCAAAGCCTCATGCTTGCTTTGCAAGTCACACCACTCAGCACTCAAGGAACTATGTTTGTCTTGCAAGTCAAACAAACTAGCTTGTAAAGCATCATGTTTGGCTTGCAACTCAGACATGTTTCCTTCTAAGTCAGCACACCTAGCATGCAATCTAGTACATTCATCACAATTAACAGCAGTGGGTTCATCGACACATACCTGACTTGATGAACCGTCGACATTAGCCATAAAGGCTGAATGGAGAGAAGACGAAGTATAAACAGCTTGATCCACCAAAATAGATCTTCTTTGAGTTTCTGCTGCAGCTTCCTCCAAAAGTTCATCAATATCTGCATCGATTGCTGTATTTGATGTCTCACCCACATGATCATCACCAGAATTGGATGATTCTTCATCAACACTCCTGCTGTATCCAGAAGAATCTTCATCTTCAGACGATTCACCACCACTGGCAGAAGATTCTCCACCACTGGTGTGAACTAGCTCCTTCACAACCTGAGCAAAACATGCTGTTCCATCGGGAGCATCACCACCCAACTGGATTGACCAGTCACAACCTTCATCCACCTGAACTGCAAGTGCCCGGTTGGTTTGGTTGTTGACAGGCACCAATGTACGCTCATTGTTTCTGTTCTGCTGGTTGCCTTGATTTCTGAAGGGGTTTTGATTCCCGTGCTGAGCTGGCTTTGTACATTCCCTCTTAAAGTAACCCCGTTCACCACAGTTGAAGCACTTAACAGCTTGTTTATCGAACCCATACTTGGTGTCTCTCTTACTTTCCAAGCTGGTTCTTCCAGTACTTTCCATCCAATCCTTTGCTCTTCTCACAGCACTCGCAAAGGCCCACTTGATGTCCATCAAGTCCATCTCTTCTTTATCAATCTGCCGGTAGTCTTCTTGTGTCAGATTAATATTGCCAATCTGACCTTCTATCAACCCACAGTACGCGCTCACTACAGTGTTAAGTAGCTCCATGTGTTCCTTAGCTATTTCTACACTGACTTTAGAAAAGCTTGAAGTGTCGAGCTGTGCAGTACTTGACTTTGATTGTTGACCTGCAGATGATGTTCCTCCATAACATGCACGTTGTGTTTGAGCAGGAGGAGGAGGAGGAGGTGGTTGTATTGGATTTCCATACATATCTGTGGTAGGAGGTGGCTTTACAGGAACTTGCACTGGATTGCCATACATATCCGTGCTAGTGACAAACGCCGTTTGCAAAGGAGTATGTGGACCTGTTCTTGCAGACGAAGTATTGGAAGTTCCACAATACATTTCTGGATTTTGTGGCAATGGAACTCTCTTTGCCTTTAATGTTTCCTCCTGATCCTTGTTTTCCAGAAGCTGCACGAAGTCGTTGATATTTGTAGTTTTCAACACTCCGTTATACTTCAGGATTTCCAAGAAACTACTCCATTGGGGAGGCAAAGCATCAGCAAACTTTTTCACCACCTCTGCTTGAGTTGTCGTCACACCAAAATTATTCAGCTCAGTAAGCAAATGATAAAACCGACTTGTCATGTCTCCCAAAGACTCCTTATCTAAACACGTGAAACAGTCGAATTCTTTCTTGAGCAGATCATGACGCAATTGACGTGTTGCTTCATTCCCTACTCCCCTGGTTTTCAAACCATCCCACAGCTTCTTCGTAGTCTTGAAGCTGACAAATTGATGATAGATGTCTTTGCTTAACGCCTGAGTGAGAATGGCGTAGGCTTTCTTCTCCAGATCATATATTTTCTTCTGATCCTCTGGAAGATCGGCAAAACTAGCAGTTGTTGAAGCAGCGACCTCGATAGCTTGATCAAAATCTATGGTGAAACGTATCCACAGCTCTGTATTCTGGCCCAGAACATATGTAGGGAATCTGTCAGCCCAACCCGGATACTCATTTAAATGCATCAGCTTCGGAGGTCGATTCAAACTTCCTGTTTCACTTTCGCTCAGTAAGATACTTTGGATACTAGGAGTTTGATTCGAGACTAACGCCCATTGATTTCCCTGAGAAGATGTCGATACCGGAGACTCGGCCCATGAAGGCGATAGACTTGTAGACGTGTATTTTCCACTGTCAGGCGCCGGTGTACCCCACCATGAGGGAGTGACACCTGAACTTGTATATTTACCACTGTCGGGGGACGGATTCCACCAATTCGGATTCATGCTTGATAAGCAAAATAAATGCTAAGTGAATATTCCGAAAGATCACACAGCCGAAGGACCCTGTTCGAAAGATCTAAAATCACAGAAACTTGTTAACAATAAACAGACCACAATCGAAAGATCAAATCTTGTTCGAAGGATCAACAGTGCTCGAAAGATCACTGTTGAATCTCGAACAATGATTTCGAAAGATTCAAGAACTCGAAGGATTCACAAATTGAAGGATCCCTATCTTTCGAGTATATATCCTTATCTTTCGAATAACAGTCTTTCGAATAGATTCCCTTTGGTCGAAAGATATGTTTCAGACTTCGAAGGATGGGTCGAAGGATGATGATCTTTCGAGCCTTCCTTGATCGAAAGACGGTCTTTCGATGTCGAAAGATATCTTTCGAGAGATTCTGACACAACTGACGCTGATTTGATAGGTTGGTGAAAAGGTGATGGGTAGGTAAGTCAACTTTCGGCAGAAAGGGATGTGCAGGCTGTACCTTTCCCACCAACTTTGAAAAATTGCCCAAAATGGATAACCTTATCCCCAAACCAGTCACCGGAATCCTTGACCGGAGATATGACCGGAAAACACCAAGTCACTTAAAAACAAGTTTTCAAGTTACCCAACCCAACCTCGAACACTCCCGAAGGTTTAGAATCCGTTTTTCAGTTTAAATATGCAAGAAAAACCACCAAAACGGGTGCTAAACCAAGTGTCCAAACACACCAAGAACTTGAACAACCCGGTTTTAAACAAGGTTAAGAGCCTTAGCTCTGATACCACTTGTAGGTCCCTTGTCGGAGGATGACGAACCTAAACCTTGTTATACAAACTCACTAGCGAGTGCGGAATCCAAGCTAGCAAGCAAACCGGGATGAAGCAAGTATAAACACAAACACACAAGGGTTCACCGATTAACACAACTTGTATTAATGCAAATGAAGGTTTCGGTTACAAGCACAATGTTTACAAATCTAACTTGTAAACTCTCAAAGTGTGTGTGTGAGTTTCGGACAGAAAGCTCTCAAAGCTCTCAATCTCTCGGGTGTGTGAATCTGTCTAAGTGTCTGTCTATTGAACTCAACACACTGCATGGGTATTTATACCCAGCCCATGATGTCTGGTCCGAAGGATCCGATAGATGGTCCGAAGGATCATCTATCGATGACAAAGCATTCGAAGGATCAGCAGGGACCTCGAAAGATTGTCTTTCGAGGTCTTTCGAGGTCTATCATTCGAAGCCTATCTTTCGATGCCATCGAAGGATCTACAATATCCTTCGATGAGCTATCTTTCGACACAGAACATCCTTCAACATTTACAAACTGTTGTCCAAGTCAAACCGGATGATGGTTGACTTGGTCAACTTACAACACTAAACAGGACATCGTTTACATCGTGACCGAATACAGACAAAGTACAGACACAAGTGCACCAACAAACTCCCCCTTGGCTGTAGCTTTGTCTTTATCTTCTATAGTTGTAGACTCGTCTCGAACTTCGATGGTCTTTGGTCTTCGAGTTTTCAAAAACTCTGATGTCCTTTCAAGTCTTCAAAGTCGGAGGATCTTCAAAGTCTTCACGTATTGAAAGCAGAGAGTGTATCAACAAACTACCCGTATCATGTAGGAAGTGTGTTGACAAACTCCCCCTTGGCATAAGCTCCCCCTTGAGTTATGCTCGTGAAATACTTGAACTTTATGAAGTGAGATCCTTGTGGTGTTGATGATGGTCAGCGGCAACTCGATCATCTTCATCTTTTGAGTGCCTTCATGTCGTGTCTTCATTCCGAAGCTTGTCATCGACCGTGTTCTCCTAGCCTTTAGAATCTGCACATGCAAGAAATCTAAACGCGTAATGAGAACAACTGCTTGGAATATGGTAAACATAAACCAATGACACACGAATGACCATGTCACTATCAAACACCGTCCGACAGTTTGAAAGTTTAATAAATTTATCAATTTTAAATTCTAACTTTCAAAATCTGCAAATTTTGACCGTTTATGAAGATTTAGTCAGTTCGGTTTTCGTTTAGGTTTCAGGTAACGAAGACTCGAGCTCCAACACCGTACGATCGAAAATAAAGTAGAAACAAAATCTTTTTGGCTTTTACCAAGTTTATATTAAAACAAGCCTAAAATCTTTTTGGTATTTTTGAAATTGAAAGACAACAATTTAAAATCCTTTGAGTGTTATCAAACGACATCACCGCTAATGTCGTGCTGATATGCACCAAACGACGAAACTGTTTAAAAGAAAACAATAAAAGTTAAGCAGTAAATAGATAAATATACACAAACATTCTTTTTGCGAGTTTCGAGGGTAAGAGAATCATATCAGTGTACGGTCATGCCAAAACACTCTTGTTGTTCAGTTAATTAACATTAAGATAAGCATCCTATAACAATTATCAGTATTGTTGTCCACTTAAGCTCAACTTATCAGACGTAATCATGGCGAGGGGATACGTTAAGGTATGATTTATACTTACCGACCGGTGTTCATCCACATCATGACACATTCCCGTATCAAGGTATGCACGAGAATTCATCTTACCGGTGAGTATACCGATTATCATCTGTTTGACCGTATAAGCTGTGAGATTCTCACTTATTTTGATTTGAAAACAAGTCCTATGTGATATAATCACTTATTGATGAGGAACTTGATTTTCATATGCATGAGGGCACAGGTGCAAGTCCGTGAACAGGTCAGTACTTCCGTACAGCAGAGAGACGAACTTGACACCCGGATAAATGTGATATATTATCACTTATTTGATATGGACATGTGATTGTTGATCACTTATTGAGGTCGAATGCAGTATGCAGTATATAATATGTACACGTATGTATAGTATCATGGAAGATCTAGACTTGCGTCCCCGTTATTTTTCGGAAAAAGATACAACCATGATACCCAGATGATAAGCAGCATAAAGACCGAATATCTCAGAACCTCGGCAATCTATCAAACGAAATTTCGGTACTAAGACCATATGCCAATGAATGGTTCCCACCTGGTCTTCAGTCGATTTAAGATTTATATCACCCTGCACACTTTAAACTGATTGTGAGCCTACCGATACATCTTATATAGAGCTGCTTATCGTTTTTCATTTAAGGTTTAAAGAGGTTTGGATAGACCCCTGATGTACTATCATTTTCTCTTTTGCTCGCCAGAAAACTCATTTTTGTTTTTCTATTGTTTTTGTGTTTTTTGAATTTTTCGATGTTTTTGGATTTTCTGATTTTTTGAATTTACTCCCCCTAAAATCAATAAACTAAGACAAATTTAAAAACACAAAGGTATTTACAAAAATGATTTTCCGATGTTGGTTTTACTCTTGCTTGACCTTAATGCCGTTTACCAATAATAAAAAGTCAAATCTTGATTTGTCAAATGCTTTGGTAAATAAGTCGGCACGTTGGTCATCGGTGTGGACCTTAACAACATCGATTAGCCTTTTCTCAAAGCAATCACGTATGAAGTGATATTTGATTTCGATGTGTTTGGTCTTCGAATGCTGCACAGGATTTCTAGTGATATCTAAAGCAGCAGAATTATCAACGTAAATAGGAGTAGTTAGGAATTCAAAACCGTAGTCCCGCATTTGTTGTTGGATCCAAAGAACTTGGGAGCAACAACTTGAGGCAGCAATGTATTCAGCTTCGCATGTTGATGTAGCGACACACGTCTGCTTCTTGCACTGCCATGTGACTAGGCGATTCCCTAAAAACTGACATCCAGCCGTTGTGGATTTACCGTCGATTTTGCATCCGCCAAAATCAGAATCACTGAAAGCTACCAATTCAAAGTTATTATCCCTAGGGTACCACAGACCGGTGTCAGGGTACGCCTTCAAATAACGAAAAATCCTTTTAACAGCAGCAAGATGTGAGGCCTTCGGGTTAACTTGATATCTGGCAAGCATGCACGTTGGGTACATTATGTCTGGCCTTGATGCTGTGAGGTACATAAGAGATCCGATCATTGCGCGATAGTTTGAGGGGCTAACAGCTTCTCCTTTCAAGTCAGGAGTAATTCCGTGATTTGTTGGCAATGGGGTACCAATGGGCGTTGCATCAGACATCTGGAACCGGCTCAAGATGTCACCAACATATTTAGTCTGATGGATGAATATCCCAGACTCTGTTTGTTGTACTTGTAGGCCCAAGAAGAAGGTCATTTCCCCCATAGCACTCATCTCGAATTTATCCTGCATAATGCGCTCGAATTCCCTACACAAGACATCATTAGTAGAACCAAAAATAATATCATCAACGTATACCTGTACCAGAAGAAGATCTCCATCTTGTTCTTTGATGAAAAGAGTACAGTCGATAAGACCTCTACGAAAACCATTCTCCAGCAGATAGTGTGATAAGGTTGCATACCAAGCTCGCGGTGCTTGATGAAGACCATAAAGAGCTTTGTTGAGCAACCAAACCCGATCGGGATGGATAGGATCTTCAAAACCTGGAGGCTGTTCGACGTACACCTCTTCTTCAACCACACCATGTAAGAATGCACTTTTCACGTCCATCTGATAAACCTTGAATCCTTTGAAGGACGCATAGGCTAGAAAGATTCGAATTGCTTCGAGACGTGCAACAGGTGCATAGACTTCGTTGTAGTCGATCCCTTCAATCTGACGAAAACCTTGAACGACTAAACGTGCTTTGTTTCGGATAACAACTCCGCGGTCATCCTTTTTGCATTTGAAAACCCAACGGGTACCAATCTTCTTGTATCCAGCAGGTTTCTCTACGAGTTTCCAGACACCCAGCTTCTGGAATTGTTGCAGTTCTTCCTGCATTGCTTCAACCCAAGCGTTATCTTTCAAGGCTTCTTTCCACATTCTTGGTTCTTCCTGTGAGACATAACACGCGAAAGACCAATCGTTTTGTTGCCCGGATTCTCGAATAGCCGCATACAAGCCTGCATTGTTGTTGTTTCGCAACATGTTTCTTGTTTGAACGCCACTTTGCACATTTCCAATGATGTTTTGTTGAGGATGGGTATTATGAATCCTTGTTTCTGGATTATCTGGAACTGGAACATTTATACCCAGGTTGTTTAGATTAAGATCAACAACCAAATCAAGACCCGGAATTGACGAAGAGGATGATGCAGTAGCCTCAGCTGTTCTATGGGCATCCACTGGAGGAGTACCCTCTGAAGTACCATGAACTGCTGTTGTTGGGGCTTCTTGATCTGCATCTAGAAATTCATCATCCTCTGAAGATTCGTTCAATTCGTTTGCATCATGAAAATCCTCATTGTTGAGAGTATTATTGTTCACCGAAGAAGATGGTTCTTGATTAACAAGAATTGGACGAACCACCGGTGAAACTGTTGCATTGTCACTCTCGAAAAACATCCTAGCCGCAGCATTTTCTTCAACGGCTTCAACATTGATCGAATTGAAGAAGTCATCGTACTCAAACATCCAAGGTTGACCCGGATTTTTGACTGGCAAAGTGTGCCTTTGTACTCTGACCTCAGACCATTCCTCGACCCTTTTAGTCTCTAGATTCCAGACTCGTAAGTTAGGGGTGGCATACCCAAGAAAGTATCCATCAATTGCTTTTGCCCCAAACTTTCCATTAGGATCGATGATTGTGCATGGAGCTCCAAACGGTTCTAGATAAGACAAATCTGGTTTCCGTTTTTGAAGAAGCTCAAAGCAGGTCTTGTTGTGCCTTTTGACTGTAAGGACTCTGTTCAATGTGTAACATGCAGAGGCCACAGCTTCAGTCCAGAATGGAATGGGCAACTGTGACTCTACCAACATTGTCCTAGCAGTCTCGATCAATGTACGGTTCTTACGTTCAGCGACACCATTCTGTTGAGGAGTATAAGCTGCACTAAACTCATGAAGAATACCCTTTGAAGTGCAGAACTCCGCCATGGAATGATTTTTAAATTCAGTACCATTGTCGCTACGTATCCGTCTAACCTTCAACTTATACAAATTCTCAATCTGAATGATCAAGCTTTTGATAATGCCAAAGGTCTCACTCTTGTGTGCCATGAACGCCACCCAGGAAAATCTTGAATAGTCATCAGTTATCACGAGGCAGTATTGATCACCCCGAATACTCTTGTGCTTGACAGGACCGAACAAATCCATGTGCAAACGTTCAAGAGGAACTGCCACCGTGTTGATCTTCTTTGTAGGGTGCTTCTTCTTCGTTTGCTTTCCTTTCTGGCACGAAACACAGACGTCTTGAAGATGGAAATTTTTGAGGGGAACACCATTCACCAATTCATTTGAAACCAAATGATTCATTTTGCGTAAGTGAATGTGACCCATTCGTCTGTGCCAAGAGATAGTGTCTTTTTCTGTGGCTTTGGAAACGAAACAAGTTGCTTGTGCAGACGCAGTAATAGCTTGGCTCATATCAAGGACGTACAAATCATTTATCCTTGGAGCCGACAAGAGAATCCACTCTTTTGGAATTTTGAAGCCCGGCTTCAGCACATAACATCCATTAGCGTCAAAGTGTACTGAGAATTGCTTGTCACAAATTTGAGAAACACTAAGAAGATTGTGATCAAGTTGTTGCACGAAGTTGATCTTGTCAAAGCTGACAATCCCGTTGGATATCATTCCTTCACCCGTAATATATCCACCTTTATCTCCAGCAAAAGCAACATAACCTCCTCTAATAGATTTGACGTCGTAGAGAAGCTTCATGTCGCCTGTCATGTGCCTGGATGCCCCACTATCAACAATCCAATGACTACTGATAGTTCCTCCTGAAGCACCCTGCACATGAACTCAAATGAATTAGTTGGAGATGGGGACCCAAGCCATTGTGGTCTTGGGTCTTCCATTTTCATCAATGACAATAACTTCTTGTCTTTGATGGTTGGTGAATTGTGATGGTCCCCCTGATTCAGTAACCGATTTAGGTTTCCAGGTCTGTTTTGTTTTACCAGTGTCTTTCTTTAAAATTTTAACTTCTTGATTGTTTGAAGTTTTAGAATTGTCTGGTTTTACAGCAACAGATTGTTTTTGAACCACATCGATTTTAATTGCTTTCTCAATCTTCTTGACTTGTTGGCGTTTCTGTTTCTTTTCCCTTTCTTTTGCAAGGCGGGGATCTTGTTTTACAGAAACAGATCGCTTACGGTCATTCTTGCCACGGGGATCATCAACCTTTTCTTTTTGCTTATGAAGATATGGACAATTTCTAATTATATGTCCAATGGTTCCACACTCAAAACATGATCTTCGTTCTACAAACCCCGAAGTATCATGTGATCGCTTAGCCGATGATGTTGAACTTTGTGAACCCGAGGTACTAGGCTGTGAACTGCTTGGTTCATTTCTTTTCTCAATAATAGCCTTTTTGACAAAATCTAAGTTAGATTTATTTTCAAACGTTTCAAATTTGTCCGTTCCCGTTGATTTCACAAAGTTAACATTCTTCTTCTTCTTTTGATTCGGCTTCTTTTGGACTTGAGCCGGTGATTTTTCTTTGGGCTTGGTGTGATTTTGCTGTTTTGGCACCGTTGGTAATTTCTTGTTGCCAAATTGTTTTCGAATTTCAGCCTTTGGAATAGGAGGACACTGTGTAACTGTAACACGTGGTCCTGTCTTTCCCAAAAACTTACTCGTCGAATTCTCAAAGACTTTACTGATTAAGGATTGATTAACATTCTTAACAGGAAAATCTTTGTCAGAGTAAATTTTGTCATCACCAACAAGAGTGTACAGCAAATTCACACTCTCCGGCTCTTTTGCAGACGAGGACTCGATTGCAACAGTCTTAGCGGGCTTCACAGGGGGATCACATAGAATGTGATTCTCGAGAGGTATGTCCTCATTCTTGGCTACCGCATCAGACTTTGCTGGGACAGTATCATCAGATTCATCATCAGAAGAATCAGCATCCTCAATCACAACTGGAGGATCTTGATTCTGTTCACCACTTACAAATGTATCTGCTGACACATCTGAATCTGAAGACACTTCCTTTTGGTATCCGAGTCCTGCAGCAAACTCCTTAACATCTAGAGGCACAGAAGGTTCAAATACCACTCTGTCCTCCTCATCTGGCATGGCATCATAATTGTGTCTAACTGGTGGTGGACATTTCTTGTAGCCAATGCATGTGACATCCCTCTTTTCCTTCTGAACATCAATGATGTGATCCAACACATAGCTAGAGCTCAAATAACTGTCTAGCTTAAGCTGGATTGCATCGCTTTCTGTTTTCACACAAGCCATCTCTTTTTGCATAATCTCCAGGCGAGATATATACAAATTGATGTCCGTCTGTTTTCTTGAAACCATTTTTGTCAATTCAGTTTTATCTTTCTTTAATGTCTCAATCATTGACTTAAATTCTTTTTCATGGTTTTCGTAAAACATGTTGGCTTCTGTGCATTTGGAAAGGTCCACAGTCAATTTCTGATTGTGGATGAATGTCACATCATATTTCTCTTGCAAAGCCTCATGCTTGCTTTGCAAGTCACACCACTCAGCACTCAAGGAACTATGTTTGTCTTGCAAGTCAAACAAACTAGCTTGTAAAGCATCATGTTTGGCTTGCAACTCAGACATGTTTCCTTCTAAGTCAGCACACCTAGCATGCAATCTAGTACATTCATCACAATTAACAGCAGTGGGTTCATCGACACATACCTGACTTGATGAACCGTCGACATTAGCCATAAAGGCTGAATGGAGAGAAGACGAAGTATAAACAGCTTGATCCACCAAAATAGATCTTCTTTGAGTTTCTGCTGCAGCTTCCTCCAAAAGTTCATCAATATCTGCATCGATTGCTGTATTTGATGTCTCACCCACATGATCATCACCAGAATTGGATGATTCTTCATCAACACTCCTGCTGTATCCAGAAGAATCTTCATCTTCAGACGATTCACCACCACTGGCAGAAGATTCTCCACCACTGGTGTGAACTAGCTCCTTCACAACCTGAGCAAAACATGCTGTTCCATCGGGAGCATCACCACCCAACTGGATTGACCAGTCACAACCTTCATCCACCTGAACTGCAAGTGCCCGGTTGGTTTGGTTGTTGACAGGCACCAATGTACGCTCATTGTTTCTGTTCTGCTGGTTGCCTTGATTTCTGAAGGGGTTTTGATTCCCGTGCTGAGCTGGCTTTGTACATTCCCTCTTAAAGTAACCCCGTTCACCACAGTTGAAGCACTTAACAGCTTGTTTATCGAACCCATACTTGGTGTCTCTCTTACTTTCCAAGCTGGTTCTTCCAGTACTTTCCATCCAATCCTTTGCTCTTCTCACAGCACTCGCAAAGGCCCACTTGATGTCCATCAAGTCCATCTCTTCTTTATCAATCTGCCGGTAGTCTTCTTGTGTCAGATTAATATTGCCAATCTGACCTTCTATCAACCCACAGTACGCGCTCACTACAGTGTTAAGTAGCTCCATGTGTTCCTTAGCTATTTCTACACTGACTTTAGAAAAGCTTGAAGTGTCGAGCTGTGCAGTACTTGACTTTGATTGTTGACCTGCAGATGATGTTCCTCCATAACATGCACGTTGTGTTTGAGCAGGAGGAGGAGGAGGAGGTGGTTGTATTGGATTTCCATACATATCTATGGTAGGAGGTGGCTTTACAGGAACTTGCACTGGATTGCCATACATATCCGTGCTAGTGACAAACGCCGTTTGCAAAGGAGTATGTGGACCTGTTCTTGCAGACGAAGTATTGGAAGTTCCACAATACATTTCTGGATTTTGTGGCAATGGAACTCTCTTTGCCTTTAATGTTTCCTCCTGATCCTTGTTTTCCAGAAGCTGCACGAAGTCGTTGATATTTGTAGTTTTCAACACTCCGTTATACTTCAGGATTTCCAAGAAACTACTCCATTGGGGAGGCAAAGCATCAGCAAACTTTTTCACCACCTCTGCTTGAGTTGTCGTCACACCAAAATTATTCAGCTCAGTAAGCAAATGATAAAACCGACTTGTCATGTCTCCCAAAGACTCCTTATCTAAACACGTGAAACAGTCGAATTCTTTCTTGAGCAGATCATGACGCAATTGACGTGTTGCTTCATTCCCTACTCCCCTGGTTTTCAAACCATCCCACAGCTTCTTCGTAGTCTTGAAGCTGACAAATTGATGATAGATGTCTTTGCTTAACGCCTGAGTGAGAATGGCGTAGGCTTTCTTCTCCAGATCATATATTTTCTTCTGATCCTCTGGAAGATCGGCAAAACTAGCAGTTGTTGAAGCAGCGACCTCGATAGCTTGATCAAAATCTATGGTGAAACGTATCCACAGCTCTGTATTCTGGCCCAGAACATATGTAGGGAATCTGTCAGCCCAACCCGGATACTCATTTAAATGCATCAGCTTCGGAGGTCGATTCAAACTTCCTGTTTCACTTTCGCTCAGTAAGATACTTTGGATACTAGGAGTTTGATTCGAGACTAACGCCCATTGATTTCCCTGAGAAGATGTCGATACCGGAGACTCGGCCCATGAAGGCGATAGACTTGTAGACGTGTATTTTCCACTGTCAGGCGCCGGTGTACCCCACCATGAGGGAGTGACACCTGAACTTGTATATTTACCACTGTCGGGGGACGGATTCCACCAATTCGGATTCATGCTTGATAAGCAAAATAAATGCTAAGTGAATATTCCGAAAGATCACACAGCCGAAGGACCCTGTTCGAAAGATCTAAAATCACAGAAACTTGTTAACAATAAACAGACCACAATCGAAAGATCAAATCTTGTTCGAAGGATCAACAGTGCTCGAAAGATCACTGTTGAATCTCGAACAATGATTTCGAAAGATTCAAGAACTCGAAGGATTCACAAATTGAAGGATCCCTATCTTTCGAGTATATATCCTTATCTTTCGAATAACAGTCTTTCGAATAGATTCCCTTTGGTCGAAAGATATGTTTCAGACTTCGAAGGATGGGTCGAAGGATGATGATCTTTCGAGCCTTCCTTGATCGAAAGACGGTCTTTCGATGTCGAAAGATATCTTTCGAGAGATTCTGACACAACTGACGCTGATTTGATAGGTTGGTGAAAAGGTGATGGGTAGGTAAGTCAACTTTCGGCAGAAAGGGATGTGCAGGCTGTACCTTTCCCACCAACTTTGAAAAATTGCCCAAAATGGATAACCTTATCCCCAAACCAGTCACCGGAATCCTTGACCGGAGATATGACCGGAAAACACCAAGTCACTTAAAAACAAGTTTTCAAGTTACCCAACCCAACCTCGAACACTCCCGAAGGTTTAGAATCCGTTTTTCAGTTTAAATATGCAAGAAAAACCACCAAAACGGGTGCTAAACCAAGTGTCCAAACACACCAAGAACTTGAACAACCCGGTTTTAAACAAGGTTAAGAGCCTTAGCTCTGATACCACTTGTAGGTCCCTTGTCGGAGGATGACGAACCTAAACCTTGTTATACAAACTCACTAGCGAGTGCGGAATCCAAGCTAGCAAGCAAACCGGGATGAAGCAAGTATAAACACAAACACACAAGGGTTCACCGATTAACACAACTTGTATTAATGCAAATGAAGGTTTCGGTTACAAGCACAATGTTTACAAATCTAACTTGTAAACTCTCAAAGTGTGTGTGTGAGTTTCGGACAGAAAGCTCTCAAAGCTCTCAATCTCTCGGGTGTGTGAATCTGTCTAAGTGTCTGTCTATTGAACTCAACACACTGCATGGGTATTTATACCCAGCCCATGATGTCTGGTCCGAAGGATCCGATAGATGGTCCGAAGGATCATCTATCGATGACAAAGCATTCGAAGGATCAGCAGGGACCTCGAAAGATTGTCTTTCGAGGTCTTTCGAGGTCTATCATTCGAAGCCTATCTTTCGATGCCATCGAAGGATCTACAATATCCTTCGATGAGCTATCCTTCGACACAGAACATCCTTCAACATTTACAAACTGTTGTCCAAGTCAAACCGGAGGATGGTTGACTTGGTCAACTTACAACACTAAACAGGACATCGTTTACATCGTGACCGAATACAGACAAAGTACAGACACAAGTGCACCAACAAACTTCCGATGGTGTGCGGCGCGACGGAACGGAGTGAACAGATCATCTAAATGATTTGATTGTGAGTTTAAAAAAAAAGGTGATGGTGTTGAGGATATAAACAAACCCATCAGACTGTGATAAAAATTTAAGGAATGATCATGCCAATTCTCTTGGAAGTTTGCTAATGAGGATTAACCACATCAATTGAAAATAAAAATAAATACATACGATTACCTAAGGAGCATAAAATATGTTATTTTTCCTGCAAGGGTTTAAAAGGGAAATCTATACTATATTATAATGCATGAGGGAGGGATTCCCAAAAGTTAAGAACTTCTTCCCCCCTTATTTATAAATAAACCCCTAAAATGAGGGTAAAGTGGTCTTTTAAACCATAATTATTTTTTAGTCCCTAAATCTATTACGTTTAGATCCTTGATATTTAACATAATTATAGATAATTAGTTAGACTTTCTCCCTCTTTATAATTCAAAAGAATCTTTAATGTTGCAACACACACGTATTTATTACACTTATTATTTAATACTTTTGCATCATATTTTTTTTTCCTTCGATATTTTCTATTCTTACTATTTAACCTTTATCATTTAACCTTTATCTTAAACAAATAAAAACATCTATACTATATTATAATGCATGAGACAAAAGCATTTTAAGATACCCAAAAAATAAGAACTTTCCCCCTCCCCCCCCCCTTTATTTATAGAAAGACCCCTAAAATGAGGATAGTTTGGTCTTTTAAACGTTATTTATTTTTTAACCCCTAAACTTATTACACTTAAATCCCTAAGTTTTTAACAAAATTATAGATAATTAGTTATGATTCACCCCTCCATAACAAACTAATATTTTTTTTACTTATTCTTGACATCTATCTCAAATTTCAAATTTCAAAACATTGCTCTCTCTCTCTCTCTCTCTCTCTCTTTTTGTGCGATAGTGATGAAACTCCAACAATCCAGCAGAAAATGGATCCAATCGTTCTTCTACTTCGCTCTATCTGCTACTGATCTTGATTCTACCAAACAGACTAATGGTATCTTATCACAAAATTATTGTCAAGAAGCATAAGATCCTTCAGGTTAACTTACTCCCTCCGACCATAAATGGCGATTTTTGGTGATTTTAGGGTTTCTGCAAAATTGGATCTATGTTTCTTTTTTGTTGATTTTGCTACTTTGTTGCTTGAATATGTGAAATAATAAATGACATTGGAGCATTAACAATGTTCTCGAAATTAGGGTTTTATTTTGGGGGATTTTAGTGTATATGTTCTATCTGGTAGATGTGACCATAATATCTTGTTTTCTTTATTCACTTGTGTAATAAATGGACTTGTCGAAACAGGTCAGGTTGGGTTAACCTCCGAATACTTTGTTCAACCTGTGTAATACTTGTAGTTATAACCTGTGTATCATTATATAGGAGTACCATATGGAGCCAGGCATCTCAATGACCACAAATTGGAACTGCACTATTTCTGTTACTTCTTTTGTTATCACTTCATCAAATCGTGCAAAGTATATAGTGGTGTTACCCTGCATATACGTGATCCATAGGGTGAATTCTACATTCTGGTGAGTTTTGACTTGAAACTTTCACTTTTATGACCAGCTTAGTTTTCGGATAGCATAACATGATATATTTTTAATTATTCTCAGGTCATGAACATGCTCGGACCAAGTCTTTGGGATATTTGGAGTTCATTAGGCCAATCGTAAGACGAAGAAAATTTTGATGCCATTGTTGTGAGTAATGTTTTCTTTTGGTTAATTATTTTCTTCTGTAGGATGACACCAAAGTCGACAGCTTGTGCATCGAAAGCTTCGCTGTGGTTTTCGTTTTTGGATATAAAGTATCGGACCAGGTTTGTTAGATCTGTTTCTTGCTGTATTTTGGTAAATGAAGTTGAACTTGTATGCATTTTAGTGAGCACATAACTTTTAAATGTATTTGTTAATTATAAGAAAATAATAATTATTTTTCCTCCCAAACTATGCTTTTCAATAAAGTCATGTGTAGTATAATCATTATAAATAAGTATATGTGAACCATTAAAAGAATAACCATTTTATCATGGACTGTTGTTCTTGAGAATCAACTTGAAACGTGTTTTTAAGTAGTCTTCAAACTTTTTACATTTTTGGCAACTTGAAATGAGTCAAGCAGTGGTTGGTAAGTATGGAATTTTACAATGTAGCGAAATCTTGCTGAATTCATATGGGGTTTTAAGTGTATTTCGCTAAATCTTGCTGCAAGTTGAACTTGGTATCTACTAAGCAAAACTATTTGTTAAGCCTGTGGCGTAAGATGGAATTGGCACTGTGGCTTCTGGAGTTGCAAAGGGTAATGCTTATATCATAAATGTACTCGATTTAGTTCGGTCAGTGGGTGGGTTGGTAAGTAAATGTGCTAAGATTTGTTGGGTCAGGTCGGGTCGGGTTGGGTTGACCTCAACTAGGGAGGCATTTCAGATTGGGTTGACCCAAATATACTTTTTGTCCATCTCATTCCTTTTTCAATTGATGTGTATTAAATATGATTAGAAAAGATATTATTACAATAATAATTCTCAGTTTGTATTATTATTGAAGGTTCTGCAAATAATGGCCAGGATCCGAACTTGGAAGTAAGTGGAATTCCTCTGCAACCTCCTAAAAACCAGAGAAGCAGTAAGAAAACGCAGACTCAAGAAAAAGGTTTCATGAATCATCAAAATAATATCATTTTTTCTCTTTTTAATCACTCTAAATTCACGTGTTCAACTCCGTGTTTCACCATCACTAAAATGATCGCGGGCCCAAAATACATTTAGCAGCTAGAGTCTAGCAAATTAAGGCTAGCTCAACTTGAACAGATCTTCAACGTGCTCGATCACAGGTTTTTATTTATATTTTATGTCAATGTGTGTGTAGTGTTTGTGTTTGGAATTGAATTGTATATGTTAACACATAAAATAGTTTGTATACTTCTAAGTTAAGAAAATTCAAATGAGAAACACCGATGCACAAGGCTCCCCACTGTAAAATTGTTTTGTTGCTGTGAAATTGAGTCTCATAAGTAATGTCATATAAGTTAAAATTTTCTTGCATCATGAATGATTAATTCTATTTTTTATGCAGATATCAAACCAGACTTGAGATTGGTCATATCAGGGTGCAAAATGGTGAGGTATGAAGCTTGTCTTAAAAGTAAAAAGCCAAATTTAGGTCAAATTTATAAAATAAGTGATAGCTAAAAAGGAAGTGGGTGATCATTTATCCCTATAAAACCATATAGTAAATTTTTGTGTTAATTGATTAATCAACAGGGTTAGATGATATGTATATATGTGGGAAGTGAACGGTGCTCAATTAAGTGATATTAATGTTAAATAATGTTACTTCTTTTTTTTTTAGTTAATCATAAAACAATATTTGTTTAGTACTTCATTATAATATTAGACTGCGGGGTATGGTGGGACGGGGGTTTGGGGCATTGGTTGACACGTGGACTTCGAGTGGCACCGATGGTCAGTTGCATGTTGGGTCGGTATGGCGGGGCGGGGCGTGGCTAGCCCGCGTGGGTTGGCCACGTGTTATAATTTTTTTTTCAATTATTATAACGATACACACAAAATTAAAAAAAAAAAAAGCCTGGCCACCGATAGATAGCCTAGCCAACCCAGCCAATGAGAGCCGGCCACGGAAGACCGCTAGGCCCACCCAATGCCCGGGTTGAAACCCCGCCCAAGAGGCCACGCCAAAACCCAAGCCCACCCGGGGTGGTGGCTTGGGCGTTTGTACCTAATCCACGCCCCAACCCCCGCCCCATACCCCATAGTCTTAGCAGACTGATCATTAAAAAAATAGACAGATAAAAAGAAAAAGAATAACATTTTGGTAGTACGGGACTTTGAAATTTTGTCTGTCAACTGTTATGATGTAAAAGACCAAAAGAGCATTTGCCTTTTGCTAAAAAAACATTTAGCCCTCGTTCATTTAGCGGCATCGACACAGTGAGCGCGCGAGCGTAGTGGAAAGAGCGCAGCGGCATGGTTAATAAATAAATTAAAAAATTGCCACCTGTAAGTTTAATACACCTTGTACTTCACTTGTTTCTAAAAATTGCAACATTTCTTTACGCATGGTTGATAAAAAATAAAAAAAATGATTGGGTGTATTTCGTTGTAGGACAAAGTTTTGGTTGCCCTTGCAATTGAGGACAAGAAAAGGCAATATAACATCGGCGCAGCGAGCGCAACTGCAACCTTGCCGCAGCGAGCACAACCCCAGCGAGCCCGGTGCAACGCCGCAGCCAGCGAGCGCAGCCGCAACGAGCACAACCGTTATATTGTATTTAAAGTTTATTATAACTATACTAGGTTGAACAGTTTACCATTATATTGTATTTAAAGTTTATTATAACAATATGTTGTATTTTTTAGTTACCTACACAACTTTGATATTAAATACTGGAGGGATGTAATTAAGCGCACTGTTGGGTGGGGTAACATACTAATGGGTCCGAGATTGGGTTCAAGTTAGGGTTAGGGCTAATATGAGGATTCTGTTAATAAGTTTATCGCAGATGCATCGCATTGGCAATAGCATTGGGTTCGAGTATCGCAATGCGATGTATCGCTCCCGCCGCCGCCGCATAGTTTTGAATATAAGAATTACAACCGGGTACGGGCCTGGGATTACCAATACCTGGCCCAAGCCCGGCCCATTGCCATTTCTATGTGTGTCGCAATGCAAAGTGTAATACCCATAAATTTAAAATCATTATTCTAGAAATAAAAAGTAATTTATAAATTAACTACTAGAAAACCCTAATTAAGACACCCAAGTAAATCTGCACTAACCCTAAAATTTTTGAAACAATCGGAATCAGGATCAGGGCCCCTAAAACTCAGGGGGGTTAAACCCTAGTGGATATTTATCTTCTAATTTTGCTGTAGAATTGGAAATTATTCGTACATTTACTCAGCAAAGCAATGTAGGACACGAAACAACCTAGGCTAGGAAGTAGACTGTTACGCCCACATTTTTCGTCCTTACAAAATAACTTACAAAGGTAATTTATAGACATCAAATTACCAAACTTTGATACATAACAAAATTCTTAGGAAAATTGGGCATGACCCGTTCGTAAAACGGACATGCCTCCCTGTTTTTAACACATAAAACTAACAACAATCTATGATCCTTTTTGACATTAAACTACCCAAGACAAAGACAACAAGTTTTTGCAAAATACGACTACTAACAAAGTTGGACAAAATAACAAGTCATGGACCATAAAGACGAACAAAAACTAGCGGAAGCATTTGGTATAACATAGCATGGGCCCGTGCTCGCTCCAAATCTCCAAATCGCCTAGAGTGGAGTTTTACCTACATTAACAACCAAATTTTTAAAGGTTAGTTGTCACACATATTAAATCATAATTCTTTCGTTTTAGCTCCATCCATACAAGAACTTTCATTCTTTTTACGCATTCGACTACCCAAGTAATTGGGTTTAGCATAAACACTCTCATTGAGAGTCAAGCATACATATTCAACCCGTTTAATTGGGTTTGGCATAAACATAAATCTTTCCTTTCCATCCGTATAACGGATTAAACTTCAAGCATTTATCATAGCATTCATAACCACCCGTTCAAAACGGGTAGTAGCTTATTCTTACTCGACTTGTTCAACTAGAACTTGTCGACTTGCATAGCTTATCATACCCTTTGTTAGCATAACCAAATCCACAAGGGATTTGCTATTTCGCATCCACTACAACATAACTTCTAAAACCTTCTTCGAGATAAACTCTTACATCTAACCAATCTTTATCCGTAAAGAAATTACACGAATTGTATTATCAAATAATATCATTCAATATCATCGTAAATCTACTAGTAGAGTAAATAAAGTTCAAAAGAACTTACCGCGATCTTGAGATACTTATGCCTTCGAGTGACTTGCGCCTTCTTCCTTCTTCGTGCCTATAGGTCATAATCCCATACTTTAGCTTTCAAAAACATTACTTTTACATTCCTTATAGTTCATTATGGTGTCTAGTAATCACATACGCCATTATCATAAAGAAGTTACATCGACTTAACAAGTATTCATGTAAAAACCATAACTAAACTCACTTAGGCATTTCATCGAACACATTGCGTGCGTACCATCTACAAGGCATAGTGTACAAGCATCCAAAGCACGATTTGCTAATTCATCCTATATATGTCATCATTACTCAATCTAATTCTTACAATTCCTTTAATCAATATCAATTTATCTAGCATTCGGATACTACAAACTGAATTACTTGCCAAATTACATATATTCATCATTCCTATAATCTTCATATTCATAACACAAACTTCACATAGTGGGTTTTCACTACATTCTTTCATGCAACCTAAAATCACACATGATTCTTGTCCTAGGAAGCATTTCTAACTCAGATTTCCCACAATAGATACAAGAAATCGAATTTGGGTTTAAACCCTTACTCTAGAATTCATCTTTTCAAAAATTAAACTTACCACTTCACCATGTATGCATAGATAATCGATAATCTTGAGACATGCAACTGATTTAGACTTGAATTTCTTGATTAATTGAGTAGATTAGCATGAACAAGGGTTTTCACCCTTGTTTCTTCTGTTCGTTCGCTCCCAGGTACGCACACAGGAGTGTGTTTGTGGGTTTACCACTATGAAACCCTAATTATTAAAATCTTACACATTAACCCCCTTCTAAATTGATAAGTATTTAATTTAAGCATTAATTCAAATTTTTAACTTATTTCTTATCATAACCCATTAACTAGGTTACTTTTTGTTCATTTTCATTTATTTTAATTGGTAACCGGTTTTTGGGGCGTTACAAGTCTACCCCCCTTAAAAGAGGTTTCGTCCCCGAAACCTTTCTCATTCCAACTAGACCACTTCTACTCTTACCTTTTCATCTATTCATTCACGATGCTTAATACAATATCGACGCATTCAGGATCTTAGCACAAGTTTTTTATTCATGCATAAACGTATTTGTACGCATTGTCCCTCGATCTTAAATCAAATAAATTTCTTTCATAATCACCTATAAGTCAGAATCTGATCCAGGGCTCTTATTAGTGTCGTTTTCAGTTTATAACGCCAGTTTCTAGCATACATCATCACTAGCGATTCGTTCATTGGAATTTATTCCAATGTATACTATTGGTCGTTCAAGCTTATGCTTACGGTTTGTTGCTATCTTTCTAAATAAGTGACATATTCATACATTTACTAATATAAATAAGTCGATTTATTTTATTCCGCACACGAATCATGCACGACATAATTCATTGTTGTAATTATAAGCAACCCCACCATTCCATTACTAACGTTCTTCCAATTACTTTCTTGCTCATATGAGGGCTTAGCACAACTTTATACGTATACTATAGACGTTTAATGACTTAGTGGTACTAATACAAAACTTCCCACTTCCTAATTACTTTTTCATATTTAATACGAGCATAAGGCATCATTCTACGGTTACGACCGTCACTTGAACTAATTACAGGTTTGAGTTTTAGCCTTGAATTTAATCATTCGCACACTTCATTATTAGCTCCTTGCATGAACTACTTACGATAACAACTAGGTATGTTGTGTACAAGCACCATACTAGCGTTTAACCAATTCAACTCAAACTTTAGTTTAAGGCCTTTAATTCTCCCTCTTAATGTCATTCATACTTTCTCACGCTGACCAGTACAGGTCGATCGCTGTATAGCATACCACAATCATTCCACCATTCATTTTGTTCACATTTACGAATAAACCTACGGATCCTTAATCATTAACTAAGAAATAAACATTTTACTAACCTCGCTTTCAACGTATAAGTCGGTTATCCGTGTGCCGGATCGATCCGCTTCTTTATATGTACTTTCCATGCTAGAATTTGTCTCGTTTATTCATGAAATATGCTCTCACTCGTGGGCATCCTCCCACTAGCTTCAATACTATTATTTCACTAAGAGTTCCATCATATTTATCTATAAATAATTAATTAGCACATAGCCTTTCATAATTGTGTCCTACAGGGCGTTTGTTTGCCTATTGTATCTTTCAAAATTTTCTTACGTTCATGCTAAACATATCATACATTCCATTTCTTACATACAATTCCTTCTTTTTATTGGTTATTTCTCCAACTTTCGCAGTTTGACCTTTTAAGGTCAGACTAACACCCCCTTACTTATTGTGGTCGCATCGAGGCACATGTTCGTACCTTATACTTACATAATTGCAAGGGCTTCATTTATTTCGTTCGACTTTTCGGAAGTCTAATTGTAAATGCATTCTTACATATGGGTATCAGTTATCTTATTTTGACACATCATTCTCTAGTCGAGCCCTAAGATCCCATTAAAAATATAATCTTTTATACGTACCTGGCGCGGGTCAAAACCCTTGACTCGTTATTTATACTTTGCGTGTGACAAAGCATGCCCATACATTATGCTCACCTATAAGTAATAAACTTGACAAACCGAACATTTACTACCGGGTTCAAATAGCGATCGTCCTTTGACCCGTATAACTTTATTTGAGTTTGGTACTTAGTTATTCTCACTTCTTTAATACGTCTTCACTAATGGATTCGAACCTTTAAATTATTACTTTTCACTTTTACTAGTTTGAATCCATTTCTCATATTCTAATATTTTCATCTGTACCTTACGTTCTCCTGTCGTATCAATTACCATGATATTTCTTATGATATATTTTCGTATTAATCTTCTACATTCAACTTCAAGTGTTGGGTTCTAGCACTAATTCCATGTCCTAATTCATGTAGCGCGTCTCTACGCCACACTCTACATCCTATTTCTAGTGGTCTTCCCACCATTCTTTCTTAAATTTGATTCACATTCAATCGTAAGCTTAAACTTTTCATTCTTATCCTTCTTGCCTATATTGATCCAATCCTTTAAGAATCGTTAGACCCCTTTTTGCCAGCTTGACTGGACATAAGTGAGATGATTCTCGTGGCTTTCTCGAGCTTCGGTCAATTCATGACCATTTCTTAATATATCATTTCCATTTGTTCGTTCACCATATTTGGTGTTATTCACCTACGTTCTCTAGCATGTCCCTTACTAACGAGTATCCTACATTACACGTTGCATTTCTTACGTAATATTTCCAAAGTTTGTAAGTAATTATTATTTGCTGTCTTCTACAATATATCCTTATAAGGTCAACCACCACCCAATACTTTTTTTTTTTGTATATAAGTATTTCCGTACATGTTGCACTTACTCTCAATTCGAACATCTTTACAAAATGTCTTTAGCTGACATCCCAACTAATATTCTTCCCATACCTTTCATCGACATTACCAAGTTCTCATTTCCGCCTTAGAATTTCTCAACTAAAATTTATGACCGATTTACCCTTGTAATGAGGTCTTATCGGTTTAACATTATGCCAACAATCTCAACAAAACGTACCATAACCTTTCTCATTTATTTATACATTCCGCTTTGATTTCGAATACTCAAACACGTATACACCTTCATGTAGATGAATTCGAAGCGATTGCGAAATCACTTACCTTTAGCGTTCATGTTCATGCTTGCCTCATTGCTTCCTCTTACTCCGTTTGCCATCCATACTTGAATCAACTGACAAGACTTCCATCCTTACATATTAATATATTATTACATTCATAACACTGTTAGCTTATGTGAGCATACATACAACTATTCATTTTCTTTCTATTCATAAGTTAATTGACTTTCGTTAATCAAAATTTCGTAAAAACAAGGCATTTATTACTAGTCATCTCACTTCCAATCCATACAACTAAACTATCGTCAAGCATAACACGTAAATCACTTAATACTTAACATATCAACTCTTTACTTTAGCTTTTGTGTCTAATGACCATTTCATAATATTCCTATACTGTTGACTTTTAGATAGTCAACTGTCTTACTTACATACTTCAAACTTTTGAACACGTAAAACATGATAGACCGTAATACTAATATTCTACGTATTTCATACATATAATTTACGTAATCCCCCAAACAATACACATATGTACATTCACCTTCACGTATTTTCGCATACTAATGCTTCATGATTCTACAAATGGTAATTACCATTCAAGTTAACTATATAACATAATTCCAACGTATCTTTTACTATTAAGCTCATATGATTCGCGTTTAGCACATATTCGCCCCTTAATCATAATATGGCAAATTATTAATTACACATAAGCATCACACCATTCAGGTACAAGGTACACGCCTCTAATGCATAATTCTGATCAAAGCATACATTCATCCGAATTTCCATAAATTTTTACTTTATCGCCAACGGTCTACATAACCTTACATAACTTATTATATCTTCTATTAACTTGCCAGGAGCATAAAACGGGCATTTCTGAGAAGTATGATAACTTAAATTATAGTTCACAAGCTTTCAATACATCATAGTTTATTAGTCCGTATTTACTTCATTCGCATCCTCACATTTAAAACTTTACTCATTTTTCATTCATTTTTCTTTTTAGCATTCATTTGTGTCATCCGACACATTACCTTCGACCCTTAAAATTTTCTTTCCATCGTAACCACTAATCGTGGTTACATACATCTATTAGGCCTTATATGGACCCTACATAATCATTAAATAGGCTTTCGGACAACCCGGTAACTCTAAATGTGAAAAACAAAAAAATTTTCCGTTACCACCAATTTTCTTTTATCCTTTCATGGCTTAATTTGTCCCATAAGGGCTCAACGGGGCCGTGAATCAGGCTTTCGGGAAGTACGTTTGGCTAGAACGTGAAAAACATGGAAATTTCACGGATCGGATTTGCACAACCCGTCGGCGACGGCTAGAGGATCCGTCGGCGACGGGCCTCAGAATGTGGCGTCGGCCACTTGTTTCCGTCGGCAGACAGATAGGGCGTCGGCCCTGGGGGGTGGCGTCGGCGACGGGCATCCAGCCGTCGGCGACGGCTTGCCGTTTGTTAATCCGCTGCTGCTTCCATTTTTAAGTGTTTTAACTCTTTTTCGGGTCCGTTTCTAGCCGTGCGGTCCCTGGAACTTATCATTTTACCCTCCATATTTACCCCTTTGCATACTTAACTTAACTTAACTTTACAAGCACATTACACATACTTGCGTTCACTAAAAACTTAAATTGTTACCTCATTGGCGATCTTGGAGCGAGCACACTTTCGAATGAGCCGTCGGTTTGAGTTCAAGCATCGCGTTAAAAGCTCGAATCCCTCAAACCTAGGCTCTGATACCAACTTGTTACGCCCACATTTTTCGTCCTTACAAAATAACTTACAAAGGTAATTTATAGACATCAAATTACCAAACTTTGATACATAACAAAATTCTTAGGAAAATTGGGCATGACCCGTTCGTAAAACGGACATGCCTCCCTGTTTTTAACACATAAAACTAACAACAATCTATGATCCTTTTTGACATTAAACTACCCAAGACAAAGACAACAAGTTTTTGCAAAATACGACTACTAACAAAGTTGGACAAAATAACAAGTCATGGACCATAAAGACGAACAAAAACTAGCGGAAGCATTTGGTATAACATAGCATGGGCCCGTGCTCGCTCCAAATCTCCAAATCGCCTAGAGTGGAGTTTTACCTACATTAACAACCAAATTTTTAAAGGTTAGTTGTCACACATATTAAATCATAATTCTTTCGTTTTAGCTCCATCCATACAAGAACTTTCATTCTTTTTACGCATTCGACTACCCAAGTAATTGGGTTTAGCATAAACACTCTCATTGAGAGTCAAGCATACATATTCAACCCGTTTAATTGGGTTTGGCATAAACATAAATCTTTCCTTTCCATCCGTATAACGGATTAAACTTCAAGCATTTATCATAGCATTCATAACCACCCGTTCAAAACGGGTAGTAGCTTATTCTTACTCGACTTGTTCAACTAGAACTTGTCGACTTGCATAGCTTATCATACCCTTTGTTAGCATAACCAAATCCACAAGGGATTTGCTATTTCGCATCCACTACAACATAACTTCTAAAACCTTCTTCGAGATAAACTCTTACATCTAACCAATCTTTATCTGTAAAGAAATTACACGAATTGTATTATCAAATAATATCATTCAATATCATCGTAAATCTACTAGTAGAGTAAATAAAGTTCAAAAGAACTTACCGCGATCTTGAGATACTTATGCCTTCGAGTGACTTGCGCCTTCTTCCTTCTTCGTGCCTATAGGTCATAATCGCATACTTTAGCTTTCAAAAACATTACTTTTACATTCCTTATAGTTCATTATGGTGTCTAGTAATCACATACGCCATTATCATAAAGAAGTTACATCGACTTAACAAGTATTCATGTAAAAACCATAACTAAACTCACTTAGGCATTTCATCGAACACATTGCGTGCGTACCATCTACAAGGCATAGTGTACAAGCATCCAAAGCACGATTTGCTAATTCATCCTATATATGTCATCATTACTCAATCTAATTCTTACAATTCCTTTAATCAATATCAATTTATCTAGCATTCGGATACTACAAACTGAATTACTTGCCAAATTACATATATTCATCATTCCTATAATCTTCATATTCATAACACAAACTTCACATAGTGGGTTTTCACTACATTCTTTCATGCAACCTAAAATCACACATGATTCTTGTCCTAGGAAGCATTTCTAACTCAGATTTCCCACAATAGATACAAGAAATCGAATTTGGGTTTAAACCCTTACTCTAGAATTCATCTTTTCAAAAATTAAACTTACCACTTCACCATGTATGCATAGATAATCGATAATCTTGAGACATGCAACTGATTTAGACTTGAATTTCTTGATTAATTGAGTAGATTAGCATGAACAAGGGTTTTCACCCTTGTTTCTTCTGTTCGTTCGCTCCCAGGTACGCACACAGGAGTGTGTTTGTGGGTTTACCACTATGAAACCCTAATTATTAAAATCTTACACATTAACCCCCTTCTAAATTGATAAGTATTTAATTTAAGCATTAATTCAAATTTTTAACTTATTTCTTATCATAACCCATTAACTAGGTTACTTTTTGTTCATTTTCATTTATTTTAATTGGTAACCGGTTTTTGGGGCGTTACATAGACCCGTCGCGCCACGCGACGGGTACCATATCTCTTTCGCGTGGCGCGAGGGGGAGCATTTTCCAGCTATAAATAGGGGGCAGTGGCACTTGAATTTTGGTATTACTTCGACGGAAAAATTCACAATATTCACTGAGATATAGTTCGATTACTACACAACACACACTAATCATCTCGAATTGCTGCCGCAATCAGGGTAATAACTCGATCGCTATTACGATTCAACGTCCGATCGATTATAACTATCCAACGATTGTCCGAGTGCTGCTCAAATTGAGCTTGTACTTTGATTATTCGTCGTGATTTCAACTTGAATATTTGAGTGCTGTTCGAATTCGGACTATGCTCTGTTATTCGTTATGAATCCGATTGAATTGTTAAGTATTACACTTGATAATAGTTGTGAGGGTTTGATCTCGTGAATTGACGTAAATGCTGTATTAAGTTACTAACCTAGTTTGTGTGCATGTTATTTAAATTAGGTTAAAAGATTAATCAGTAGTCTAAACTCTGCCCGTATAAATCTAAAATATTAGCACAAGGTAGCTTCACTTTGGAGTTATTAAGGTACGGATCCTTACCCCACTCTTTATTGCTTCATATTCAAATTGTTATAAACCACTAAGTTACTATATCTTTTAAAAAACTCCTCACGTCTTTGATTATCGATTCATTTGACAGTCCGTTCGATTTCTATCCTAAACATTTGATTTAACTTTCATGTCATGCGATAGTATTATGTTGTTATACTCATTATCGCATGTTCCAATATATGTTCCGTTTTGTTATGAAAATAAGTTTTATAAGTTATGTGAATAAGACCATTTGTACTCTGATACCCTGAGTATCGCTTCTCGTGGAGTGTCCCACGAGCATGTTGTTGTGGCATCAACATCATGTGCTCCATCCGTGACGGAGAGATCAGTTCACGGCGTCTCTTAAGTACAAATGTGGTACATAAGGCTATTAGGAGGCGTATGGATCGATCCTATAAGGAGGTGGATAACGGGTATGCCAATTCGCCATCTCATGTGATAATTATGCAGGAGTAGCTACCTGTGTATTGTCACGTTTTAAGTTTGCTCATGGGTACATCCGTAAGATATGATTATGAAATTATGTTCTTGCATCGTATCATTTTCGCATAAGGTTCCATCCGGATAAGATTTCATATAAAGAATTATTTGTTATTTGAGCCTAAAATTCCGTACTGAGCATTCGGCTCATTCCGTAAACTTTTTGTATATACAGGTCCACAGGTTACTTTGGGAGGGGAAAAGAGAGAAGAATAAAGCCTAGGAATAAATCAGAAGATGTTAGTTAATTAAGATGAATGTCTCCGCTTGTATATTAATCTTAATTTTAATGGTCGTGTGGTTGTATCCTTATCAGATAAATAAATGGAATTATGACTTTTGTTTATGTTACCGTTATTGTGACACGTCAGCCCTTCCGGGTTGGGGTGTTACAGCTATGGTATCAGAGCAAAGGCTCTTTCCTGTAGAAAACTTGAAGATAGTAATTAAGACCTGTGAGGAATGGGTAGATATCTATGATAGGATTCAACTTGATCTCTTATTTGGTTTAACTCCTATGTCTATTCTTATAGATGCCTCCTCGTCGTCCGCCACGTAGGAATACTCGTACTAACCATGAACGTAACAACACTTCTTCGAATGAGACTCCAGTTGATCCAAACATAATTAATGCTATCAACCAGGCTGTTGCTGGGTTGCTTCCAAACCTTGTTGCCCAAACAGCTGAGGCCGTTATTCAACAAACTCGTCATCCAGAACGCACTAACACTAATCCAACCTCTGGTGGTGAAACTCGTGAGAATACCACTAACAATATTACTTATAGTATAGACATATGGATTAGTAAATTCCAAAAACAAAAGCCGAAATCCTTTAGTCACGCTACTAATCCAGTCGAAGCAAGAAACTGGATAGCTCATGTTGAAAAGATCTTCGGAGTTCTTGGAGTTCCGGAGCAATACAAAGTTAGATTGGCTACCTACAAATTTGAAGATGACGCACAAACTTGGTGGGAAGGATATAAGCAAGTCAAAGGAGGGGATGATTTTGACGCTAATCTTTCATGGGTCGACTTTCGTAATATCTTTTACGACAAGTATTTTTCGACCGCTGATAAAGAAGCTTATATCAGGGAGTATGCAATAATTCGACAGGGGAGTGATGAACCAGCCTCTGAGTTCATTACTCGATTTTCAAGGTTGGCTAGTATTGTAGGAGATGTTGCCGGATCAGCAGAAGTCCAGGCAGAAAAATGCAAGTGGGCAGTTAATGATCGAATTCGGAAGTCGATCATGTACATGAAATGTAAGGATATCACCGAAGTTGCTGATGAAATCAAAACTTTTGAATTCGAAAGGAAAGAATTCCTATCTCGAACTGGGGATAATAAGAAGAGAAATAGGGAAGGCCAATTTAAGCAAGAAATCGGCCAATCATCCACTACGCCACAGCATCAATATCGTAAAGTACAAGGAAATCAAAACTCTGGAAATCAAGCACGTCCATGGCAACCTAGACTTCAAAACCCGAGGCCTGCTCAAAACCAGATTCAGTTGTATGCAGAACCTATTAGAGCTCAACCACTGAATCAACAAGTAAACCCGAATCAGATTACATATCCTCTATGTAATACTTGTGGTAAGAGACATCAGGACGTATGTCACCGAAGTACAGGAGCATGCTTTAGATGTGGCCAAACTGGACACATGATCAAGGAATGTCCTAAGAAAGATACTAAGAAGAATAATCAACCCAATGTTGGAGGAAGAGTTTTCGCACTTTCTGCTACTGACACTGCTAATATTCCAGGTACTGTATCTGGAACCCTTCAGATTGGTGAACATAGTATCTATGTGTTATTCGATACAGGAGCGACCCATTCTTTAGTATCCCACTCGTTTACTAAGTATCTTCCGATAAGACCAACTCTCTTAGATCATGCTTTAACCATTTCCACTCCCATAGGAACTTCATCCGTAATCACTTACGTATATAAAGATTGTCTGATCTGTATTGAATCTATTGTGTGTAAGGCAGACCTATTTCCTATACATATGTGTGACTTTGATGTTATTCTAGGAATAGATTGGTTATCTCGACACCACGTAACTATAGATTGTCATTCTCGCCGTGTTATTTTCGGTGATCTTCATCATCCTGATATTATATATCAGGGAACTAAAGCTCATAAATCTCTTAAAATTATGTCTGCGCTTAAGGCTCGAAAATCCATATCAAACGGCTGTGCTGGATTCCTAGCATCGATTAAGGATACTTCTGCTAGTATTAAGAGTATCGATAGCCACTCCGTTGTTCGTGAATATCCTGATGTATTTCCGGATGAACTCCCGGGATTACCACCCGACCGTCAGTTAGAATTCACCATCGACTTGATCCCTGGTGCCGAACCTATTTCTAAAGCTCCATACCGTATGGCCCCGATGGAACTGAAGGAATTGAAGGAACAATTGCAAGAATTGTTAGATCTAGGATTCATAAGACCTAGTGTTTCACCTTGGGGTGCTCCGGTCTTATTTGTGAAGAAGAAAGACGGTAGTATGCGTTTATGTATTGACTACCGAGAGCTGAACAAGATTACTATTCGTAATCAGTATCCTCTGCCTCGCATTGATGATCTCTTTGATCAACTTCAGGGGGCTCAGTTCTTCTCAAAAATCGACCTGAGGTCTGGGTACCATCAGCTAAAGGTCAAGAATGATGATGTTCCCAAGACCGCTTTTCGTACTCGATATGGTCATTACGAATTTTTGGTTATGCCCTTTGGGCTAACTAATGCACCCGCAGTCTTCATGGATTTGATGAATCGCGTATTTCACCAATTCCTAGACAAATTCGTTATTGTCTTTATCGATGACATTCTGGTGTATTCTAAGAGTCGCGAAGAGCATGAAGCACATCTACATGAAGTACTTGGAACCTTGCGCCATGAGAAGTTGTACGCGAAGTTCTCCAAATGTGACTTTTGGCTTAGCCAAGTGTCATTTCTAGGTCATGTCATATCAGCAGAGGGAATTATGGTAGACCCAACAAAGGTTGAAGCTATTACAAAATGGCCAAAACCCACTTCTGTTACCGAAATACGAAGTTTCTTGGGTCTTGCTGGCTATTACCGAAGATTTGTTGAAAGATTCTCGGTAATTGCTTTACCACTCACAAAACTCCTAAGGAAAGGGGTGAAGTACTCATGGAATGAGGAACAAGAGAAAAGCTTTGAAGAATTAAAGAAACGACTCGTATCCTCTCCGATACTCGCTCTCCCTTCTGGATCAGGAGGTTACCAAGTCTACAGTGATGCCTCAAAGAAAGGATTAGGTTGTGTGCTAATGCAACATGGGAAGGTTATCGCTTATGCCTCCCATCAGTTGAAGCCTTATGAAGTTAACTATCCTACACATGATTTAGAACTAGCCGCAGTCGTCTTTGCACTTAAGATTTGGCGACATTATCTGTATGGTGAAAGTTGTGACATCTTTACCGACCACAAGAGCCTCAAGTATATATTTACGCAGAAGGAGCTAAATATGAGGCAAAGAAGGTGGTTAGAACTTTTAAAAGATTATGACGCAAATATTCAATACCATCCAGGCAAAGCCAATGTTGTAGCTGACGCATTAAGCCGAAAGAATTCCGGGACTATATCTTGCCTACAAATTCAACCTCATATTAGGAGGGATCTCGAAAGGATGGACATTTGGCTTCAGGTTAGTAAATCTGATGGATATCTAGCTAGAATGCAGATTGAACCCAACCTCATATCCCAGATCAAAGAAGCACAAAAGCAAGATGGAGAACTTTGGGCAATTGTGCAAAATCTCGAGGTGGGTAAGCAATCTGAATTTAGTATAGACCATCAGGGGGTGATTTGGTGCGGCAAAAGACTTTGTGTACCCGATGACTCCACCCTTCGTGAGTCATTGTTAGCCGAAGCTCACAGCTCACCATTTTCGATTCACCCAGGATCTACCAAGATGTATAGAGATTTAAGACAGAACTTCTGGTGGAATGGCATGAAGGAAGACGTTGCTCGATACGTAAGTAAATGCCTCACTTGCCAACAAGTGAAAATTGAACACAAACGAGCAAGCGGTCTATTTCAGCCATTGGATACTCCCATATGGAAGTGGGATGAGATCACAATGGATTTTGTTACTCGTTTACCTAAGACATTCAAGAAGAATGATGTTGTATGGGTTGTTGTCGATAGATTATCAAAGTCAGCACATTTTCTACCAATTCAGCAAGGATTTTCGGTTAATAAGTTATCCGAATATTTCTTCAAGAAATTATTCGACTCCATGGCACACCATCTTCCATTGTTTCCGATAGAGACCCACGTTTCACCTCACGATTTTGGAAAGGTTTTCAGGCAGCTTGGGGGACACGACTAAAATTTAGTACGGCTTTCCATCCACAAACAGATGGGCAGTCAGAACGCACGATTCAGACCTTGGAAGACATGCTCCGAGCATGCGCACTTGAATGGTCTGGAAACTGGGATGAATATTTATGTCTTGTTGAGTTCGCTTACAACAATAGTTGGCAAGCAAGTATTGGCATGGCACCTTTTGAACTTTTGTACGGTCGGAAATGTCGCGCACCATTATGCTGGGATGAAGTCGGAGAAAAGATCCTTGAAGGGCCAGAATTAGTTCAGATTACAAATGAAAAAGTCACTATGGCCCGAGAAAAACTGAAAGAAGCTCAGAGTAGACAAAAGAGCTATGCAGATCAAGATAGGCGACCCCTCGAATTTAAAATTGGTGACCACGTATTCTTAAAGGTATCACCTTGGCGTGGCGTTCGTAGATTTGGAATTAAAGGAAAACTTAGTCCCCGTTTCATTGGTCCGTTTAAAATCCTTGAAAGAATTGGGGAAGTGTCATATCGACTGGCTTTACCGCCTCAACTCTCTCACGTTCATAACGTTTTTCATGTATCCTCTTTAAGAGGATATAATTATCATCCACTCCATGTCATTAGTTATCCGTTACTTACAATTCACGAAGATTTGTCCTACGAAGAGGAACTAGAAGCCATCTTAGATCGACAAGAAAGGGTTTTGCGTAGGAAAGTAATTCCGTTTGTTAAAGTCCTTTGGAAAAATCACTCTGAACACGAAACAACATGGGAATCTGAAGAATCAATTCGTTCTCTATACCCTAATCTATTCTCGCAATAGAATTTTAGTCGAGTAACGGTAAATCTTGCTATTTGATATATGTTCATTTGTTTCTGTTTACGGTCATTTATGCTTTACCTTATGAGAAGATATTTTAGTGTAACACCCATGTTATAATTTTTAAGGTTTTCGTATAAATATCGAAAATAAACATGAAATTGCGATTAAGTATTCTTAGAAAATACAAGTAATCTAAAAAAAACTTTTACAACTTAAAAGTTTTCAACGTAATATAAATAAGTTCGTCGTTTAAAAGATATGGCGTAACGCCGTGCGGAAGCTTTAATCCCGAGTGTTAGATTTTATTGTGTTCGGTTCCTCATCGAGCTTGATCTTCATCCGGGCACTCTTGGCATTCACCTATGATCAAAACCGTTAAAATCATTAGTTTTGACGTTGTTATATAATAACATAATCCCAAGGCTTAATGCCACATTAGAAATAACAAAAATATAAAAAAGTGATTCTGAATCCACCGTAAATTACGGTATCACCGTAATTTACGGTGAGACCTGGAAATGTCTGGTCACCGTAAACCAGGAGATCTGCTCCGTAAACCATATCACAACCACCGTAAATTACGGTTCTACCGTAATTTACGGTAGTACCTGGAATGTCAGGTTTTGTTTTGTTTGATCAAATATTCAATGTGGCGATATCATCGCTATATTTCATAGTAACTTATATTCTAAAATATAACTACGCATATCGCCATGATCTAATTAATGCGTACCTGGCTCGAGTCAACATATAGACCCGTTTTGTACCTTTCTTTTATTAGCCGCTACTTTATAGCAACGCAATAATCCACTTCCCGTTCACTCCTGTGAACATTTAACTTAACAACTAAACATTAGTCGATATTGTCAAATGGTGTCATCACCACCATTTGACCCATTTGGTATTTATGACCAAACATTTATACTTATGTCAAAACATGACTTTTAATATCCCCTTCACACATCCGACCCATTTCAAGTTTCGCTATAAGGTAACCTTAAAGAAATCTTATAAATTCTTAGTCGATTCACGACTAAATTACCCTTTTGTCCATTTTACCATTAACCATGGTTTTGATCATTTTTATTCGTTCCGACTCACATCGCTTAGTGTCGGAACTTCAATTTCGAATGTAATCGGTTGTCACATTTATCATCTATAATATACATACGTTTACTACAATTGGGCGTAAGCTTTACTTACCTCGCGTTCGCGCAAACATTCTTCGCATCCATGATCCGTTTGACCCGTTCCTTTCCAAGCTCCCACCTAGCTTGTTTAGAGTCAACTATATCATGACATCCATAAGATGGTTAGATTGGTCATTCTATATAATGTCCAACACCCTATGGACCCCCTTTTTTTTACACACTTATCAATCAAAACATGCCATATATTCAACAATTAGTTTCATACCATAATTCTTTTCATTCACTAACCGTTTGACCCGTTAGTGAAGTTACTTATACAACTAGTTAGTAAGTGATTTTAAACACTTTAAGCATGTCACATAAAGTGCCATTTGTTCCCAACAATCAATACTTCATGCCTAAAGCAAGTATATACAATCCTATGTCTTTTTCTTGGTTAATAAAAACATTATTTATGTGCAGCGATTTTCTATTTAGCTGCTGTAATTGACCATTTTGACCCGTTTAAAATCTGAATTAGATCAACATGTTCAAAGATGGATCGTAGAACACTCCAATACCTTTGCAAACATATAAGGTACACCTTCTAACGAATTTTCTATGATTTTATATGATTTTTATAAAATCAGTTCAGCAACTATATTTTCATTTTTTTGACAGCTTTCAAGTTCTGAACAGCAGTTTTAATTCGCCTTTTTGACCTATTTAACAACCACATTTGTTTCTTATGATTGAAAACAGTAAAAATTTACTTCATAAGCTTTCCGAAAAGGTATGGAACACCCGAAACGGATAAACGGTTGATTTTATATGATTTTTTTAAGATTAGTAAAAACCCATATAAAAAGCTACGGAAATCATGTTTAGGGTTCTTTCGAATTTGACCCAAATCATCAAACGCAACACTTTTCCATGGCTAAAACCCTTATTAAACTATTTGTTAATGGTTAGAAACCTATAACACAATGATTGTAGGCTAAGAGATGTCATAAACCCACTACTTAATCATCAAATCAAACTCTACATACAAACTAGTAGACAACACGATTTCACTTAGGAATTTTAACGAGCACCTTGTAGGCGAGATTCATACGCATCTATTATCCAATTCATGGTTAACCATTAACCAAGTTTTAACATCAAAAATCAAACCTCTATGTCTTGTGTGCATTAAGCACATCTAGAACTTATATCTCATCATCAATTTTTTTTTTTTCTCAGATTTACCATCACTTTTCAAGTGTTCATCATAATATCATAAAAATCCACTTAACACATATATGGGTAATCATTAAATCTCTAATTTATGACACTAATTCATCAAGTTCTCATCTAGGGTTTGTTCCTAGACTCATACTCATATCAATTCAACTATAATATTCATCATGCACACAAGAATTTCGTTTATGAATGTTTATCCAAATTTCAAGATATCACCAAATGATAAAATTCGACATACCTTGTGATCTCCTAGCATGGTTGATCATGAATTTAGTTAAAGCCCTAATTTCCAACTCGATTTCCCTTTGATTTTGATGGATTTTAGTGAGTTTAGGGTTTTGAAAAGAACCCTTCTCCTGGCTCTGTGTAAACGTCGACCAAACACACACATGTGTGTGTGTTTTGGTGTTTATTTGTTTTAATTAAAAACATTTTTCCCTTTTGCCTCTTTTAGTCCCTATAGTTCCATATTTTGTAAAATGGTTATCTATTTCATGTTTTTCCTTATTGTTTTTTTTTTCCAATTCAATTTACTAACTAGGTTAATTATTCCTAGTTATGTTACATTTGGTTATGACCAATTTATAATTTACATATGTATATGTAAATTTTATATTTTGGGGTGTTACAAGTCTACCCCCCTTAAAGAGGTTTCGTCCTCGAAACCTTTTCTTACATAATTCATCGAGTTTAAACTCAATGTATTCGATCCTAGAATTCTTTTAAACATTACTTATATTTTTAACCAATCGTTATTAGTACCAGAAAAGTATGGTAACATCTTTTTGGTTACTAATTGTCTACACATCTCATACGACATAATGCAACTTGAAATAACGTAATTTTGTTATTTCCACTAGTTTAGTTAACTTAGCGATATCCATCGCTTTCATATACTATGGAATTCTTTATGAATCCATTACTTTGACCCGTTTAAAGGTCTTTAGTGAGAATTTTCACTTTTAGCAACAATTTCTTTTGTTTTCAAATTTATTCATTCGATTTAGTTATACCGAATCCACCGCTTACAAGCAAACCAAATTTCTTGATTTTAATTGCTGACCTTAACCGGTCTCGCTAACTAGACTTATTAGTCCAGTTACTTTTTACAGCTTGCTTGGTTATAATGTGATTCTACTTCACATTGCAGTTCTTGACCGTGATCGCGTCATATCATATTTAATTTATATCAAAATTTCATTTTCGAAAATATCACTTTTCAAACATAACGTCTTGCGCCTATCAGTGTCAAAACTTGAACCTTTCATGCTTAATATTCAATTTCCTATCAGCATATATATTTGTAAAAACGTTATTTCTTACTAAAACCAAAGTTTTAGTTTAGGATCTTTTCTTTATCTTTTGTCAATTATCCATACCAGGACATTGACAATCTGTAATTTATTCTTTTACAGTCTAGTTTTATGTGGGAATTCTCTACTGGTTCCCCCGCTCGTCTACGTAACCCGTAGATTCTTTTACTTGGCCTCGTAGGCTATTTATTTAGGCTTTCACCTCTTTAGGGCGTTGCCTTTATGATTCCTTCCCTTTCTATTCGTGACCCATGGGTCAGTTTAGTCCCGTAGACCATTACATTGTTTCTAACCCGAAGGTTATAATGATCCCGTAGATTCTCCTTTTTATATTTGAAAATTATTTGTTTGTTTGTTTTTTTTTTCTTTTTTGTTTTTTTTTTTTTTTTTTTTTGCATCAAAATTTCGCTCATGCCGACTGTGATTCGTGTCCACAATCATCTCATATTTAATTCCGACCCATTACATGGGTTCATTAATATCTCGCGCTTTCCTTTCTTCGGTTTGCGCTCATATTTGCATTCAATCTCGTCCCATTACCGGGTTCTTTATCTTTTCCAATGTTTCGTTTTATCTAACCCGTTTAACTTGTTCGTGTGAAAATTCGTCACTTATGAATGTCAAACTTCAATATTTGTTCGACCCGTTCAACTTTAAAATAGTTGAACATGATTTATCAAAACTTCTATTTACTTTATCTTGTCATCTTTTAGTAATGACTCAAAATCCAAGTCTTTTAACTTTCCATCCGAGTTCCCGTTTCTCGGTCTACGCATGTGTTTAAATCCTTACCCACCAACCGGGTGTTTTACCGAAGTCGTTATTATTGCAACCCTTACGGTACGCATTATGACTTCGTTTCGCTTTTATATTCCTACTTTGTTCTCAAGTTTGGCGTTTTACAAAAACGACTCGTTTAGAGACATCCGCATTTTCCGGGTTCGAGTGTAAGTACACTCCCTCCCAAACACTTGTCTAAATCATTTTACATGCTTGCGTTCTCCGGGTTCGAGTGTAAGTACACTCCCTCCCAATTCATGTCTAAATCATTTTACATGCTTTCATTTTCCGGGTTCGAGTGTAAGTACACTCCCTCCCAATTCATGTCTAAATCATTTTACATGCTTTCATTTTCCGGGTTCGAGTGTAAGTACACCCCCTCCCAATTCATGTCTAAATCATTTTACATGCTTTCGTTTTCCGGGTTCGAGTGTAAGTACACCCCCTCCCAATTCATGTCTACATCATTTTACATGTTTCTTTGTCCCTTCACTTGGGCTCGTTTTCCTAATGTAGTACGCTTCCGTCTCTCGGCTGTGCGTTTACATTATTATCAAATATTTTGCTCATTTGATTCTTTTGGGTACCTTCTTAATTTGTCCCATTTATCCCGTCCTTACTACATCAGATGTAAATGTGTCTGCTATAAGAAACTCATGGTATCATATGCCACTGCTTACTTGGCCAGAGTAAGCGATTAACACATGACATACACGACCTTATTATAGTTTTCACATCACACCCCATGTAAGTAACACCTCTATTTAGTTTTCTTGGAAATAATATCCTGGATATGTATTCTATTCAGGTTTCCCAAGTTTGTAATTTACATATGCGACAATCATTCTTTACATGTTTGTTGCATATTGCTAATTGCGCGATTATATTTAAAAGCACGCACCTGATAATGCTTGCCCTGACGGGCGTCTCTTGCCATTAACCTTGTTCGCGGTCTTTATGCGATTTAGTCCTTAGTGAGCATGTTCCTCTTGTCATGCCTCGGACTATTCCTCTATCACATCCTTAATTTGTTTGTCCTTTGTCATCTTTAAATGCAAGTGTCCTTAAATCAAGACATTCACAAAAGTTAGTAATGTCAACTTCAATAATCCCCTGTATTATAATACAAGGCTTTTTCTACTATAAGCGTCAACGCGCGTATTTTTGTCAACTATATCAATCATTTAGTTGGGGTAATGTGTATTACACGGCAACCCTATGTGTTATTTACAATACTTTAAAACACTAGACCATCAGCATACATGCACTTACCGGATTTGCGATCAAGCCTCGAACCGAACACTATTCTTTATCAAGAGCGTAAGGTTTAAGTCCAAGAATGGTTTTCCCCACCATACTTGAATCTCTTAAACCAAGGCTCTGATACCAACTTGTAACACCCATGTTATAATTTTAAAGGTTTTCGTATAAATATCGAAAATAAACATGAAATTGCGATTAAGTATTCTTAGAAAATACAAGTAATCTAAAAAAAAACTTTTACAACTTAAAAGTTTTCAACGTAATATAAATAAGTTCGTCGTTTAAAAGATATGGCGTAACGCCGTGCGGAAGCTTTAATCCCGAGTGTTAGATTTTATTGTGTTCGGTTCCTCATCGAGCTTGATCTTCATCCGGACACTCTTGGCATTCACCTATGATCAAAACCGTTAAAATCATTAGTTTTGACGTTGTTATATAATAACATAATCCCAAGGCTTAATGCCACATTAGAAATAACAAAAATATAAAAAAGTGATTCTGAATCCACCGTAAATTACGGTATCACCGTAATTTACGGTGAGACCTGGAAATGTCTGGTCACCGTAAACCAGGAGATCTGCTCCGTAAACCATATCACAACCACCGTAAATTACGGTTCTACCGTAATTTACGGTAGTACCTGGAATGTCAGGTTTTGTTTTGTTTGATCAAATATTCAATGTGGCGATATCATCGCTATATTTCATAGTAACTTATATTCTAAAATATAACTACGCATATCGCCATGATCTAATTAATGCGTACCTGGCTTGAGTCAACATATAGACCCGTTTTGTACCTTTCTTTTATTAGCCGCTACTTTATAGCAACGCAATAATCCACTTCCCGTTCACTCCTGTGAACATTTAACTTAACAACCAAACATTAGTCGATATTGTCAAATGGTGTCATCACCACCATTTGACCCATTTGGTATTTATGACCAAACATTTATACTTATGTCAAAACATGACTTTTAATATCCCCTTCACACATCCGACCCATTTCAAGTTTCGCTATAAGGTAACCTTAAAGAAATCTTATAAATTCTTAGTCGATTCACGACTAAATTACCCTTTTGTCCATTTTACCATTAACCATGGTTTTGATCATTTTTATTCGTTCCGACTCACATCGCTTAGTGTCGGAACTTCAATTTCGAATGTAATCGGTTGTCACATTTATCATCTATAATATACATACGTTTACTACAATTGGGCGTAAGCTTTACTTACCTCGCGTTCGCGCAAACATTCTTCGCATCCATGATCCGTTTGACCCGTTCCTTTCCAAGCTCCCACCTAGCTTGTTTAGAGTCAACTATATCATGACATCCATAAGATGGTTAGATTGGTCATTCTATATAATGTCCAACACCCTATGGACCCCCTTTTTTTTACACACTTATCAATCAAAACATGCCATATATTCAACAATTAGTTTCATACCATAATTCTTTTCATTCACTAACCGTTTGACCCGTTAGTGAAGTTACTTATACAACTAGTTAGTAAGTGATTTTAAACACTTTAAGCATGTCACATAAAGTGCCATTTGTTCCCAACAATCAATACTTCATGCCTAAAGCAAGTATATGCAATCCTATGTCTTTTTCTTGGTTAATAAAAACATTATTTATGTGCAGCGATTTTCTATTTAGCTGCTGTAATTGACCATTTTGACCCGTTTAAAATCTGAATTAGATCAACATGTTCAAAGATGGATCGTAGAACACTCCAATACCTTTGCAAACATATAAGGTACACCTTCTAACGAATTTTCTATGATTTTATATGATTTTTATAAAATCAGTTCAGCAACTATATTTTCATTTTTTTGACAGCTTTCAAGTTCTGAACAGCAGTTTTAATTCGCCTTTTTGACCTATTTAACAACCACATTTGTTTCTTATGATTGAAAACAGTAAAAATTTACTTCATAAGCTTTCCGAAAAGGTATGGAACACCCGAAACGGATAAACGGTTGATTTTATATGATTTTTTTAAGATTAGTAAAAACCCATATAAAAAGCTACGGAAATCATGTTTAGGGTTCTTTCGAATTCGACCCAAATCATCAAACGCAACACTTTTCCATGGCTAAAACCCTTATTAAACTATTTGTTAATGGTTAGAAACCTATAACACAATGATTGTAGGCTAAGAGATGTCATAAACCCACTACTTAATCATCAAATCAAACTCTACATACAAACTAGTAGACAACACGATTTCACTTAGGAATTTTAACGAGCACCTTGTAGGCGAGATTCATACGCATCTATTATCCAATTCATGGTTAACCATTAACCAAGTTTTAACATCAAAATCAAACCTCTATGTCTTGTGTGCATTAAGCACATCTAGAACTTATATCTCATCATCAATTTTTTTTTTCTCAGATTTACCATCACTTTTCAAGTGTTCATCATAATATCATAAAAATCCACTTAACACATATATGGGTAATCATTAAATCTCTAATTTATGACACTAATTCATCAAGTTCTCATCTAGGGTTTGTTCCTAGACTCATACTCATATCAATTCAACTATAATATTCATCATGCACACAAGAATTTCGTTCATGAATGTTTATCCAAATTTCAAGATATCACCAAATGATAAAATTCGACATACCTTGTGATCTCCTAGCATGGTTGATCATGAATTTAGTTAAAGCCCTAATTTCCAACTCGATTTCCCTTAGATTTTGATGGATTTTAGTGAGTTTAGGGTTTTGAAAAGAACCCTTCTCCTGGCTCTGTGTAAACGTCGACCAAACACACACATGTGTGTGTGTTTTGGTGTTTATTTGTTTTAATTAAAAACATTTTTCCCTTTTGCCTCTTTTAGTCCCTATAGTTCCATATTTTGTAAAATGGTTATCTATTTCATGTTTTTCCTTATTGTTTTTTTTTCCAATTCAATTTACTAACTAGGTTAATTATTCCTAGTTATGTTACATTTGGTTATGACCAATTTATAATTTACATATGTATATGTAAATTTTATATTTTGGGGTGTTACATTTAGCTATGACTAAGTATATCTATGTAGGAAATGTCAGTACTAATAGTCACTCTAAGTATCTATAAGTCTCTATTAACTTTTCATACGGTAAGATATTTTAAGAAGGACCATTAGGGCACATATATAAGGTAATTGACAAGTATAGTCATGATCTTAGTTATGAATTTTAGATACACATGTGTGGTTAGGAGATTCTGGTTATATAAGTTAGTAACTCTGCTAGGAAAGTTTCGTTTCTGTTACTTATGCAATAGGTTATATTCTTATTTGAAAAAATTTCGAGGACGAAATTTCTTTTAAGGGGGGTAATAGTTGTAATACCCATAAATTTAAAATCATTATTCTAGAAATAAAAAGTAATTTATAAATTAACTACTAGAAAACCCTAATTAAGACACCTAAGTAAATCTGCACTAACCCTAAAATTTTTGAAACAATCGGAATCAGGATCAGGGCCCCTAAAACTCAGGGGGGTTAAACCCTAGTGGATATTTATCTTCTAATTTTGCTGTAGAATTGGAAATTATTCGTACATTTACTCAGCAAAGCTATGTAGGACACGAAACAACCTAGGCTAGGAAGTAGACCCGTCGCGCCACGCGACGGGTACACATATCTCTTTCGCGTGGCGCGAGGGGGAGCATTTTCCAGCTATAAATAGGGGGCAGTGGCACTTGAATTTTGGTATTACTTCGACGGAAAAATTCACAATATTCACTGAGATATAGTTCGATTACTACACAACACACACTAATCATCTCGAATTGCTGCCGCAATCAGGGTAATAACTCGATCGCTATTACGATTCAACGTCCGATCGATTATAACTATCCAACGATTGTCCGAGTGCTGCTCAAATTGAGCTTGTACTTTGATTATTCGTCGTGATTTCAACTTGAATATTTGAGTGCTGTTCGAATTCGGACTATGCTCTGTTATTCGTTATGAATCCGATTGAATTGTTAAGTATTACACTTGATAATAGTTGTGAGGGTTTGATCTCGTGAATTGACGTAAATGCTGTATTAAGTTACTAACCTAGTTTGTGTGCATGTTATTTAAATTAGGTTAAAAGATTAATCAGTAGTCTAAACTCTGCCCGTATAAATCTAAAATATTAGCACAAGGTAGCTTCACTTTGGAGTTATTAAGGTACGGATCCTTACCCCACTCTTTATTGCTTCATATTCAAATTGTTATAAACCACTAAGTTACTATATCTTTTAAAAAACTCCTCACGTCTTTGATTATCGATTCATTTGACAGTCCGTTCGATTTCTATCCTAAACATTTGATTTAACTTTCATGTCATGCGATAGTATTATGTTGTTATACTCATTATCGCATGTTCCAATATATGTTCCGTTTTGTTATGAAAATAAGTTTTATAAGTTATGTGAATAAGACCATTTGTACTCTGATACCCTGAGTATCGCTTCTCGTGGAGTGTCCCACGAGCATGTTGTTGTGGCATCAACATCATGTGCTCCATCCGTGACGGAGAGATCAGTTCACGGCGTCTCTTAAGTACAAGTGTGGTACATAAGGCTATTAGGAGGCGTATGGATCGATCCTATAAGGAGGTGGATAACGGGTATGCCAATTCGCCATCTCATGTGATAATTATGCAGGAGTAGCTACCTGTGTATTGTCACGTTTTAAGTTTGCTCATGGGTACATCCGTAAGATATGATTATGAAATTATGTTCTTGCATCGTATTATTTTCGCATAAGGTTCCATCCGGATAAGATTTCATATAAAGCATTATTTGTTATTTGAGCCTAAAATTCCGTACTGAGCATTCGGCTCATTCCGTAAACTTTTTGTATATACAGGTCCACAGGTTACTTTGGGAGGGGAAAAGAGAGAAGAATAAAGCCTAGGAATAAATCTGAAGATGTTAGTTAATTAAGATGAATGTCTCCGCTTGTATATTAATCTTATTTTAATGGTCGTGTGGTTGTATCCTTATCAGATAAATAAATGGAATTATGACTTTTGTTTATGTTACCGTTATTGTGACACGTCAGCCCTTCCGGGTTGGGGTGTTACACAAAGTGTCATCCCCGCCGCATCGCGCGAGCACCCTACTAGTAGTTTATTTATGGATAACCAAAAGGTGTTCAAATCCCCCATCAATTTAATATTACAAACTGGCACAATTAAAAAAAAATAAAATGAAAACTACAATAAGGCAATAATATATAGTACCTATATATCATCAATTTATTAAGATGGTTAGGTTAGACTCTCTCTATATAAAGCTATATTAAATTGTTTAACCGTGATAAGTACAAATATGAGTTATTATTTTTCGTATATTACACCCGCATTGCGGATTTACTAGAATTGTTGGTTTTACATAGTATAATGTCAAATGACAAGGTACCGAAATTGTATTTCTTGAGTGAACCAACGAAATTCCATGGTATTATAGGGCTAACATTTATTGACATCCCAGCATTGATTAAAACATCTAGATGTAGGGCTGTGATTTTCCCCTTAGATTTGAATCCAATCGTGTAATTTATCTTCATTGGATGTCTTCCTCCTGCCAATATCTGAAACCGAGTTAATCTCTTAAATCCATAAGTTAGTTAGTTTAGAATAGATAGCTTAGTTTATTATTAAAGTGGCGGTTACAAGGCGGTTACTAAATTGAGGGATCAAAGTTGACAACATGGAACTTGGTAACTACCCTCACTAATCGAAGAGGTGTGTCCCTCACACACACCCTTTCGGAACCGACTCCAAGGAAAGGATCAAGAGACGCGATGGTTCGGATGAATGGCCAAGAATCAACATACCTTTTCAAGATCAATCTCAACCACACAATCCTAGAGACATACCCTTTCACGAAGAGTTGTGTCTATTCATTCGTGCCTCTTAGAAACTATAAATAGAGATAGTTAGTTTCATTTGTAATTGTTCATTACTCTCGAAATCATTGTATATACTCTTATTCGATTGTTATAAAGTTGTTATTATTCAAGTTATTCACGCTCGTTAGAGATCAAGATCCAAGTTCGGGCCAACAAAGTGGTATCAGAGCATCAGGCTCTAGGCGTGGGAATCGCAAGGCATCGCAGGGAATTCGCGATCAGGTTTCAATTTCGTTTAAATTCGCAAAGTTTCAATTTCAGAATTTATTTTCGGTTCTAGGAAGTCGGTTGAACCGAACGGTTAGGAATCTAGGGTTCGTTTGTTTTGATTCCGGGGTTATAGTGCGAATTAGTTTGATTTGGTTGTTTTGATTATTACACGATTCGGGGAATCGGGGTTGTTAAGATATATTGAAACCAAAAGGAAAGTTTAGTAAAAATGAAGATTATTCGGAAAGAAGATATGTCAGGAACATCCGGGCAAAATCAGATAAATGGAAATTCTCTTTCCCAGTTTCAGTGTCCGATTCTGAAACCAACAAACTACACGGTTTGGGCTATTCGTATCAAGACGATTCTTGAAGCGAATGGTTTGTGGGAAACGATTGAACCGGCAGAAAATGCAACGGTAGACACGAAGAAAGATAAGTCTGCCATTGCATATTTGTTTCAAGCAATACCAGAGGACGTTGTATTGCAAGTTGCAAGTTGTAAGACTGCAAAGGAGATTTGGGAAAATCTAAGGATTAGACACGTTGGCGTAGATCGGGTACAAAAGGCGCGTATGCACACGCTAATGTCAGAATTTGAGATGTTGCAAATGAAGGATGACGACACTATTGATTCATTCACCGCAAAGATCAATAGTATCGTTACCCGAGCAACAGAAGTAGGATCGACTATGAGTCAACCGACTCTAGTACGCAAACTCCTAAATGGCGTACCGGATAGGTTTACTCAAATCGTTGCCTCTATGGAACAATACTCCGATATAGAAACCATGACGCTACAAGAAGCAATCGGAAGGTTAAAGACATATGAAGAACGTCTCAAGTTAAAGAAAGGAAATCAAGGGGAAAGCCAAGATAGGCTTATGTTTACACATCAGGATAACAACAGAGGAAGGCAATTTGGAAACCGCGGTCGTGGTAGGTTTAACCAGACGCGTGGAAATTGGCGAAACAACGGAAATAGGCAAAGTCCCAGAAACAAAGGATCTACATCAAGGCCTAGAAATGGAAATTCAAGAAACTGGAGGAAGTTTGCAAGAACCGACTTAAGTAAGATCCAATGTTTTAAGTGTCAGAAGTTTGGACACTACAGGAAGGATTGTTCTGAGAAAGACGAAGTGCAAGAGCATTCAAACCTCGTCGAGGAAGACGAAGCACCCGTATTGTTAATGACAATACAAGAAGAAAATGTTCAAGAAAGGGCTCTGCTAAACGAGGAACAGATAAAACCAGCAAGTTATGCCTCAGGAGACGAAAATCTATGGTACTTAGACAACGGGGCCAGCAACCACATGACAGGAGTGCGAAGTCACTTCAGGGAATTAGATGAAACGGTGACAGGGCAAGTACGTTTTGGTGATGGGTCACACGTAGAAATTAAAGGCAAAGGTTCAATACTACTGGAATGTATGAATCAAGAACAAAAGATTGTTTCACAAGTATACTACATTCCAAGTCTGAAGACCAATATATTGAGCCTCGGACAACTTACAGAAACTGGTTGCAAAGTGGTTATGGACGGAGACTTACTGACTATCCGAGATCGAAATAGAAAGCTACTAATGCGAGTCAAGAGATTGAAGAACAGGCTATACAAGGTCAAACTGAAGACAGGAAAACCAATCTGCTTACTATCAAAGACGGAAGACATAGCATGGTTATGGCACGCGAGGTTAGGCCATTTACACTTCGACGCTATTAAAGAAATGACTCGTAAGAACTTGGTACATGGAGTTCCCCAAATAAGTCATGCTAGTCAAGTCTGTGACGCATGCTTATTAGGAAAGCATAGTAGGGCACCATTTCCAAATCAGGCAAAGTTCAGATCCTTAAAACCTCTGGACTTAGTCTATGGAGATTTGTGTGGTCCTATAACTCCACCAACACATGCTGGGAAGAAGTATATATTCTTACTTGTAGACGACTGTACTCGCTACATGTGGGCGTATTTACTAACTTCCAAGGATCAAGCATTCAAAACATTCAAGGAGTTCAAAGAAAAGGTGGAAAAGGAAGCGCAGACCAAGTTAAAAATGCTAAGGACGGATAGAGGAGGTGAATTCACATCGGCTGAATTCAACAAGTATTGCAAAACAAATGGCATAGCAAGACAGCTTACAGCACCATACTCCCCACAGCAAAATGGAGTAGTAGAAAGGCGAAACAGGACGATGTTATCCACTACTCGCAGTATGTTAAAGGCAATGAACATGCCACAGAACTTTTGGGGTGAAGCAGTACGACACGCGATATACGTATTAAACAGAGTTCCGACAAAAGCCCTGGTAAACAAGACACCATTTGAAGCACTGAAAGGAAGGAAGCCAAATCTAGAACATTTGAAAGTCTTTGGCTGCACTGCTTACGCTAAGGTACTACCACTTCAACAAAAGAAGTTAGATGATAGAAGCGCACCTATGGTTTATCTTGGAATAGAAGAAGGATCAAAGGCGTATAGATTATATGATCCAGCAAAGAACAAGATATGTGTCAGTAGAGATGTAAAGTTCATGGAAGGTCAACCATGGAACTGGGATAGTTATATGGAAACGGTAGATTCAGGGAATCCCGAATGGACGAACTTTGTCGTTCATGAAGATGACATACCACCAGAGTTAGAAGAAAATGAGCCAAGTAGTCCAGGCAGTAGCGGACCAGGCAGTAGCGGGCCACATCATGACGATTCAGGAGTAGATCAGACAGAAGAACAAGACTCCTATGTAACCCCGCCAGCATATTCATACAATCAGAACTCAGCAGGAAATTCAAGCAACATACAAAATGGAGGTCCATCCACTTCTGAAAGTACAACAGGAAATATCAGCAATACTCCAGTAAGACTAAGAAGTCTCGAAGAACTATATGACGAAACAGAAGAAATTCAGTTAGATCCACATGAATTATTACTCGCTGAAGAAGAACCAAGGAATTACAAGGAAGCATCTAGTGACAGAAAGTGGATTGAAGCAATGAAGGCTGAGTTAGACTCAATAAACAAGAATAACACTTGGAGCTTGACGGAATTGCCAAGAGATCACAAGGCAATAGGCTTAAAGTGGGTATTCAAGACTAAGAAAGATGCAAATGGAAATATTGTCAGACACAAAGCAAGGCTAGTTGCAAAGGGATACGTTCAGCAACATGGAATAGACTTTGACGAAGTCTTTGCACCAGTAGCACGTATGGAGACGGTACGACTAATGTTGGCTTTAGCAGCATATCAAGGTTGGGAGGTACATCATCTAGATGTGAAATCTGCATTCTTACACGGAGACCTCAAGGAAGAAGTTTATGTATCACAACCAGAAGGATTTATAAAGCCAGGAGATGAAGGAAAAGTTTACAGACTATCAAAAGCACTGTATGGATTGAGACAAGCACCAAGAGCTTGGAATACGAAATTAGATCAAACCCTAAAGTCACTTAACTTCAAGAAGTGCACTTTAGAAAGCGCAATCTATACAAGAACAAATGAAGCCTCTACACTAATAGTTGGAGTCTACGTTGATGACTTGATAGTCACTGGAACATCAAAGAAGGAAATAGACATCTTCAAGTCTCAGATGAAGAACAAGTTTGATATGAGCGATCTAGGATTGCTAGCATACTATCTGGGAATCGAAGTAATTCAAGCAGGGGGTGAGATAGGCATCAAGCAGACAGGATACATCAATAAGATACTCAAAGACGCTGATATGTTATCCTGCAATGACACAAAGACACCCATGACTCCAGGAACTCAACTAACAAAGACTGAAGAAGGAGATCTAGTAGATGCAACACACTACAGAAGCCTGATAGGATCTCTCAGGTACTTATTGCATACAAGACCAGATCTATGTTACCCAGTCAGTCTACTTAGTAGATTCATGCAAGAACCAAAGGAGCAACACCTGAAAGCAGTAAAGCAAATACTACGTTACATCAAAGGAACTAAAGAGCATGGAATCATTTACAAAAGACAAGGAGGATGTAAGATCACAGGTTATAGCGATAGTAGTTTTGGAGTTAATACAGACAAAGGAAAAGGAACAACTGGTCTGGTATTCTACTTTGGAGAATCACCTATAACCTGGTGTACACAAAAGCAACAAACAGTGGCACTCTCATCATGCGAATCAGAATTTATGGCAGCCACTGCAGCAGCATGTCAAGCACTATGGCTTAAAAGACTGTTAAGTGAAATCACAGGCTGGAAGGAAGAAAAGATAACACTCAGAGTTGATAACGTTTCAGCAATAGCACTCATGAGAAATCCAGTCTTTCACGGAAGAAGCAAGCACATTGACACACGCTATCACTTCATAAGAGAATGCGTGGAAAACGAAGATATCACTGTGGAGCACATAAGTGGAGAACTACAACGGGCAGATATACTAACAAAGGCACTAGCAAGGATCAAGTTTGCTACAATGAGGGAACTGCTCGGAATTCAAGATTTAAAGCAACTCATGGATGTTCGAGATTAAGGGGGTGAATGAAACCGAGTTAATCTCTTAAATCCATAAGTTAGTTAGTTTAGAATAGATAGCTTAGTTTATTATTAAAGTGGCGGTTACAAGGCGGTTACTAAATTGAGGGATCAAAGTTGACAACATGGAACTTGGTAACTACCCTCACTAATCGAAGAGGTGTGTCCCTCACACACACCCTTTCGGAACCGACTCCAAGGAAAGGATCAAGAGACGCGATGGTTCGGATGAATGGCCAAGAATCAACATACCTTTTCAAGATCAATCTCAACCACACAATCCTAGAGACATACCCTTTCACGAAGAGTTGTGTCTATTCATTCGTGCCTCTTAGAAACTATAAATAGAGATAGTTAGTTTCATTTGTAATTGTTCATTACTCTCGAAATCATTGTATATACTCTTATTCGATTGTTATAAAGTTGTTATTATTCAAGTTATTCACGCTCGTTAGAGATCAAGATCCAAGTTCGGGCCAACAATATCATGTCGGTTTTTCGATTTACATATGTTCTTACAGAACGGCGTAGTTTGTAAGCTGCAAGTGCGCATGCTGCCGCAACCTATATTATCAATATTCGTAACAAAACACAAAATTATTATAACGAAAAACTGGTAGTATAAATGTATAATAATTGATACTCACGGGCATAGCTTTAATAGCCTTTCCACCAAAACCGCCACCAACCCGTCGTGTAATCACACGAACATTGTGTTCGGGAATATTAAGACACCGGGAAATGATACTTTGTACCGATTCAGGGACCTGACTAGAACTATAAACCACCATGCAGTTGTCTTCATCCGGGACAGCTAATGTTGTTTGTGATTCCATATAGAAATAGTATTGTGATGGAAGTTTGATCTGAATAGCAATTACAAATAAAGAAGTGAATAACTAAAAAGAATAATGCCCCCAAAAAATATACTTTTAGTTAAAATACCTCAGCAGAGTGAATTTGGTGATCAGATTCAGCCATTCCCTTTGAGACGTCACCAACTAGTGATGGGGTTAAGAACGACGGGACTTCAAAAAGCTCAACTTCTCGACTGCTTGTTCAACGGTTAATATAGGTGAAAGTGTTGTGCAACAAGAAATACTTACTACTCAGGAGTCATGGCTGTGGATTATGGTCGGAAAAACACCACCGAAAGTTATATGATACACTAATACACTGATACTTATCAAATATTTTATTTGTCGGAATTTTGAAGAATTTAAATATATAATAAAAACTAAAAACATTAATGAACTATCGAACATAAACGGACACGTTACCGAATGTTCGCGAACATAAATGAACAAACGCGACCTCTGTTCCTGTTTGTTCATTTAACTAAACAAACAAAATTTCTTGTTCGCGTTCGTCCGTTTAGTAAACGAACGAACACAAACGAACTTCCCGCCAAACAGTTCGTGAACTGTTCGCTGAACGTTCATACATCATGTTGCATCAACATACATATATTTTGAAGCAATGATAATAGAAAATTGAAATAGATAATGGACCTCCTTTTCACTTCCGTAATTAATACTACTGCCATCTTGCCCTATCATCAAAATATTCTAAAGGTGCTCCATTTAGGTGTTACACTTCATCTCATAAATTAGCATGAACTTTAAACGGAAAGCGTACGTAAACTCATACGAATAAGAATGATATCTTAAAATAGTAATATCTAGTTGTGAAGAGCATAATTTATATAGGATCCACGGCACTTACAGCAAACCGCAAAAGCAGACAAGACTTTCCTACACCCGAATCTCCAATGAGCAAAAGCTTGAATAGGTAGTCACTGCGAAAGATGACGATGGCAGTAAATAAACGAACTGATTGAAGCCACGAGTAGTAAGTCAATGCAAAAGCAAAACCATAAATTTAAAGACATTATTAAAGTACACATTGTAATTACGGATAAACGACAAATCCAAAGGCATTATTTCAAGTCGACGTTGTAATCATGAATATATATACGAATCTTGGAACCATGTGAGTGAAACAATATTATAAGCACTTGAACTAATCATCACTTATAAACTCTCGTTCCAATAGAACATCAACAAGAGAAGGTTATAACTTAATAATTACGTGTGTCATATCCTTTTTTAACGAAGTTTAAACAATTAACATATGTTGAAAGTTTTGTCCTTTTCATCCAATTAGAAAACAATGAAATATCATACTTATATATAATAAAACTCTCATTATATATTTTTAATGGTACAGTGTTTGCCTAAATATCAACGACTGTCCCTCATTTGTATATTCTCTCTCTCTCTCTCTCGTTGATTTTCTGAATGAAAGATCTTAACAAACTTATCAAGCCATTACATCAAAAGAAAAGGCCATAGCCTAAAGTACATAAACAATAAATTCTCAATTTTTACCACTAACAGCTGCTGCCTGCCAGTATGATTTACCGAAAAAAAAACCAACTAGACTTGGAGTAAACCGTCAACTTTTCGATCAATACATTAACACATCATCATCTGATATGATAATTATCATCCTTTTTTTGAGTAACGGCTAACTAAACCTAATCCCATACTCTATAACATCTTCACCCAATTCAATTTCACAACTTTCACGAATAATTATGATAAAAACTATACCTATATTTCTAAATCTTTTGTGATCTACCCTCCCTATATCCCGATCCAACAACAATCAAACATAAGCACAACAATAAAAATAAAAAAAATTCAAAACCCTAACTTACCCATCACACAAAAATCCCAAATCCAAACATCCAAATCAGATCAACAAATCAAGATCCAATTATACGAACCCACTAACTAACGAACAACAGGTATGAGATTACAACAAGAATTCCGGTGATACCCACATAAGATCCGATCGGAAAAAATGTTTTTTTAGTGAAAGTGTTGTGCAATAAGTACTTACTACCAGTGGCGGATCCAGGAATTTTTCTATGGGGGTGCGTAACATTTTTTAAAATTTTAGGCCCCTAGGTATATAAGTAAAAAAATCGGTTCGTATCGGGTTGGGTCGGGTCATGTAAAACAAACGAACATCAAACTAAATTTATATAATCATCAAACTTTGTTACAAACATAATTAAAACGTCGACGCCTTACGGGTTTTCATTTTTTGAAATCTATCCAAAACATCATCTAAAACTAATTTCTTAAGCAATTCTTTCTCTATATAACATAAGTTCATCGCTCCATAACATAACGTTTCAATTTTAATTTAATTTTCAACTATTCAAGCCCTAGAAATCATAACGTAAGTTGTAATCACCCTAAAAATATATAAACAACATAATCACCCTAAAAATATATAAACAACATAATCACCCTAAAATCATCTAAACAACCATAAACAACCTCAAAACACACAAAATTTCAAGCCTATTTAACAACTTTATTACCCTTTTTCTCCTATAATATCAACCAAAATCATCAAAATAACAAAGAAACTTACCCGTGTTCGGATTTCGGTTAGATTTGGTGTCAAATGACGGTGGTATGGTGGCTGATTATGGTGGTCGCTGGCTGCTGGACAGTTGTTGCTGGGTGATGTTGTTCGTTGGCAGTGCAGGGACGCAAGAGAGAGAGAGAGCGGGAGAGAATTTCTAAAGGTTTTGTGCTTTAATTATTTTATTATAGTTTAAAATATTGTTGGGTTTGGTTAACGGGCTAAGACTTAATAGGCTAGCTAGTTAGGAATTATAAGTGGGTAAAGGTATGGGTATTTGGGTTTAGTTAGTTAGGTATTAAAAGTTATATCATTTAGGTATGTATTTTTTTAAAAAAAATAAGAGTTTAGTAAAAAAATTTAAAATATAAATTGATAACACTTTTTACCTAAGGGGTGCGGACGAAAAATTTTAAGGGTGCGGTCGAAAAATTCCAAGGGGTGCGGACGAAAAACTCCAAGGGGTCCGGACGAGATTTTCGACGAAACTTAGCAATAAATTTTTTTTCCCCGGGGGTGCGCCCGCCCACCTTGGGCTAGGCTTAGGTCCGCCCATGCTTACTACTCAGGAGTCATGGTTGTGGATTATGGTCGGAAAAACACCACCGAAAGTTGTGGATCGCCGCCGGTGTGAAGCTCCGATGAGAGAGAGAGAGAATTGGGGGACACGTACTTACTACTCAAGTTGAGATGGATGAATTGGGGACCTAAAATTTAGGTTAGTGGGAGTGAGAATTAATTTCTTGGGGGAAATCAAAATTGGGGAGGGAACTTTTTTTGAAGGGTTCAAAATTTATCGATCTTCTTATTTGGCTAATTTTTCACAAATTGATGGTAATATTAAATGGAAAAATTTTAAAAGGAATTGCTCAACCTTTTTGTTGTCGATCATAGTGGTTCACATTCATACATGGGTGTATATGATCATCATGCGTTTTTAGGAGTTGAATTGTTGAGTAAATTCATAGTTAAATTTTCTTTTTTAAAATTATTTATGGTCAAAATGGTTACTCATATTAAATATAATTAAATAAAAAAAATTCCTTAAATGCCCTTGATATTATTCACAAAGTTTGTCTAGTAATAATAGAGTAATAGTAGAGTAATGGTGCAAATGAGTCGAGCGGCTCGCGAGTCGAGCTCGAGATTGAGATTGAGAAACTATCAATGAGCCAAGCTCGAGGCTCGAACCGAACCGAGCTCAAGCTTCATATGTTACTCGAATCGGGCTTGACTCGGCTCGTTTGCACCCTAGTAAAACATTTGGAACAATCATGCTGATTTCAAAATTTAAGCAATATGTCAGAACAAACAATTTTGGTCCATGTGTATTTCTTGAACAATAATCAAAGAAACGAGTATGAAATCACAGGACAAGTATTAAAATAAATCTGATGATGAGTTTTGAAGGGTGAGATAAAGTAATAATTCAATAGTTATATCCACTATTATATTATCTACAACACCAATAGAATACTAAGCATTAGACCTGTAAACAGGTCGGATCGGGCCATGAGTCAAAATGAGTTCAGGTCAAAACGGGTTCGGATTAAAACGGGTCAATTATAAAAAAAAGGGTTGTTTTGATTCGGGTTGAAATGGGTCCGGGTCAGAACGGGTTTCGGGTCGGGTCCGGGTCAACCGTTTTTTACTACAGTGGGCCTTCGACGGTGGATTTTCCATGGAACTAAAGCTAGTGGGCGTATGGGGTCACCTTTTGCCATTGGGTTTATTCCATTGGCTTTGGTTGTGAAAGTTTGCGGGCAAATAAATAATTACATTAAGATATAACACCACGTGTATGTTTGGACGCATCATTTTAAAATAATAGTGGCGTTTAGTTTTAACAATACAACTTTGAAAGCAGTATAGTTGCATTTTAATTTTAACAATGCAACCTTTTTAGTTAAGAGTTGCATTTACATTTTCTTAGTGCAACCTTTCTAATAAAAGTTGCAAATTTCAATAAAATTTGCAACCTTTCAAGAAAAAGGTTGCACTTTTTAGTTAAATTTGCAACTTTTTAGTAAAGAAGTTGCATTATATCTTCTAATGCAACATTTATGTTCAACGAAGTTGCATTAGAGTCAGATGCAACTCGTTTAAAAAAACTTGCTTACAAAAAGTTGCACTAGGCCTATTAGGATTTCATCATCAATTTCCTGCAACATGAATATAAAGTATCCGTCAACACAAAAGGTCGGTGATCATACAAGTTTGTTTACATAGCATAAGTAAGAAAAATGTCTCAAATCCACATGTTAATTTGTACGCTAAGTTATATAATCATGCTAGCATGCAATGATTAAAAATCAAGCCAAAGTGTCCACTAGCGTAATCTTATCACCAAAGTGAATAAGACCGTAAAACAAGACCGTAAAGATTAAATGACTTAATAATGACCCAACAAACGGGGCGGTGTGCTAATCCTATAGCGTTATACATGTTAAGGGAGGCTTTCTAAAGTTAATGATGGATAACATGCATGAGATTGTCCTGGTATGTATAAACAAGTAGCATAACAAGTAAGCATGTTTAAGGATTGAGTGTTTGCATAAAATTGAATTTATTTGTGATTGTGAATTTAATATGGGTATATGCTACTACCCAAATAGTGATTAAAATGGAAAATGAGTCAAGTATACTCTGAGTTTGCGAAGAATATTTCCACAAATGTAGTGAGTTGATTTCAGGAGGATGGAATCACCAAACTACCCTAAAAGTATAAAGAAAGGTGTGTGAGTTTATGGAGTTTGATGATCGGAAATGTATTCGGGTATTTATAAATAGGAAAATATATAAAATATATGTTTGTTTGGATACTCATCTGGATACCATTTTTAGTTGGTGTTTTTCATGTGTTACACTCATTGGAAGTCCAAAACAAGGAGTCCAAGACTAAGATAAGTTCCAATTTAACACATGATATTCAACCATGAATTGGTTGGTACACGGTTTGGTTAAGGACTATATATAAGTAGGGTGACCCACTAACTTCAGGGGTTCACAATTTCACAAATTATCACTATGGATGATTCGGATGGTCATGAATATAAGTATGTGAATATAAATGAGTCATCTAATTCACCAAGTAACCAACTGAGTTCAACTACATGAGTGCATTCCAAACATGGTTATGGTTTGGAGACATGATGTAGTTTGTTCACTTTGTTTACTTGAAAGCTACTTGGTGACTTAGATTGTATGAAATGCAACCTTATAAACACGATCTTCAATCCAAACTTATCCAACACTACTAGAAAATTACGCAATTGTCACCAAAGTTTTGCCACCGAAAAAAAAGAAGGTAGCAATCTAGCAAATTAAGCGTGCTTATAGGATACGGTAGCTAAACGGTTGCAAATTTTGCCACCATTTATTTCCCATCACAAATTCGTGGGAAAAAAATTGCCCTTATTTATATTGGGTTTTAAAATCATGCCTAACGAAATTCGTAGGCCAGATTTTCGTAATTGTGACCAGGAGAGTGGTAGCAACATTAAAATTTAATTTGAGGATTGAATTGCCACCGTATTAGTCACGATAAAATTTGAGCGGGATTATTTTTATTTTTAGGGCGCCATATAATTTTGAAGCGGAGCGTAGCAAACATGAAGCGGTGGCAAATAATTTTGACCAATTTTGTGGTGGTAAAATAAGGTAGCAAAACATAAAATAGTGGCAATTTGGTGGCATTAGGGAAATTGACAAGGGTGTTTTTGTCACCGTATTTTCGCTAGCAAACTGGTGACGATAAGAAAATTGCTACCATTTTGTAACGAAAATTTACATGACAAAAACAATTTTTTCTAGTAGTGATAGGGATTTGTTGGCAACTTGAATATGTTCCTAAAGTTTAAGAAAGACGAACATGTTTAATGTTTTTAACAAAACTTAGAAAATAATCATAACTTTGGACCTCAAAATGGTGATTACTAACTTGGTTTACCTTAGTAACTTATGCTAATACTCCTAAAGGTTGTCCAAGTAGGTGGAAAGCAAGAAACAAGAAGAGTTCAAAACAATAAGTTTTGAACTCAAGAACAATCTGATACACTTGAATTCTTAGGAGACTGAGAGGATTTGAGAGTATTTAGTGAGTGTGGAAAGTGTTTAGGAGGTGAGGAGGAGATGTATTTATAAGTGGGTATTAGGGTTTGGGTTTAAATGAAGGTAGTTGGGAGTTAGAGTGGAAGGAAGGTTCAAAAAAGACAAAATTCGCGAGCTAAAATGGAGTCTACCAGATCAGGTCTTTCGGACCGTAAGTCCTAAATTGTTTTTCAAAAATGTCAATGTTAGTCCCTATAGTTGGGTAATGTGCCATTTTATGCTATAATTACATACTTAGGCATGTTTTAGGAATGTTAAGGTGTAATTAAGCATGTGTAATATATAGACATGTATGATTATTATTCTGAAGAAATATAAACTCAGTATATGAATCGGTTTTGTATAAAATGCGTATTTGTGATCATTTAAATCATATAATGCAAGTTTGATTGTGCAAGTATGATGTAAAATATGATTTCCATTATGATCAAAGTCTCAGAATAATAAGAATTGAATTTGAAATACGATTTACGATAAATCGAAAATAAAAGGACAAAATACGGAGCGTTACATGTGAAGATTAATCTGTAAGCCCGAACACACATAAAACACTTTAAGAAGTCCAGAAACATTCTTGACATTAAATCTATACCACTCCCCTAGAGCATCATCCACATATAAAAGGTGAGATATCACTGGGCCCCCATTAGGAGTCCTTATTCCATCAAAAGCCCCTAAGGAATACACATTTGAAAACATACACAAGAAAGCCTCCGTAGCCATAAGGAAAATGAATAAGGAAAGAGGATCACCCTGTACGATTCCTTTAAAGCATTGAATTCAAAGGTAGGCAGCCCATTAACAAAATTCGAAGATTTAGCTTAAAAGAGAATACTTATTATCTATTTACACTAGAATGATGGGTATCCCATTTGCATTATAATAAACATTAGAAACTCCCAAATAATATTGTTATATTCTTTAATAAGAGCCCCTACATCTTCTCCTTTTTAACCAAGGAAACAACTCATTCAACATCAAAGGGCTTCAAGAATAAAGAGGTTCTTAAGGAAAGCAATCCGGGTGCTTAAATCATTCCTCCATTTATTCAAATGGTCACGAGGGTGCTTACATTTCTAAGTAAGAACCACATCCGAGGGACCCACAAACTAAAAACTATCCATAGCGTTAGACACCACATCTTTGAAATCTTTTAGATCCAACCATGAATTGAAGAATCTAAATGGCTTAGCACCAAAACTTTTATAATCCCTGGTCAATTAGAGCGACCAGTGGTCCGAATGGACCCTTGAGAGTGCCCTCAGACAATCTTCAGGCCATGTATCTAAAAACTCTTAACAACCCAAAATCCTATGAATCTTCTATTTGTTGTCTTTACTTGCAAGAAAAGTGAACCTCCTCCCATTCATATCATACTCTTGAAGGCTAATCTCGTAAATAAACGAAAATTTTGGCTCGACTCACTACGATCTAATGAAACACTTGAAGACCCATTAAAAATATCATACTTTTGAAGGCCCATAAAAAAATTATAGATGATCTAATGGATATACTCGTAATACTTAATTACTATTATATAAACTATCCCCTTAAAAATTTATAATCCTCAACAAAAATACCCAAACTCGGTTACGATAGAAAGGGTGGTTTTTAGGTCGTGAATTTTAGAGAAAAATGCTCAGATAGTCCTTGTGCTTTGGTGAACTTTCACCTATAGTCCCCACCTTTCTAAAATTACAGTCTTAATCCACACCTTTTGCACACTCGTTTCTCGGATAGTCCCTGGCGTGGTTGCGGATTAGTTTTTTTTTTTTGTGTTAAATGGGTGTGAAATGACTAAAATGCCCATATTATTAAAAATAACAATTAAAACAATAAAACAAAAAGAGTTAATATATTTGTGGGATATCTCTCTCTCTCTCTCTCTCTCTCTCTCTCTATATATATATATATATATATATATATATATATATATATATATAGGGCCAGGATTTAGAGAAAACAGTGAAAAGTGTGAGAACAGTGAGAACGCTTATGGATCGCCGATGAAAACAATCTATGGACTAGATGACGCGGTGGCGTTTTCATAAATAACATAACTTTTATTGCTGTGGCGCGCTTCATTAAGGGTAAAAAGGTCTTTTGACTTCTCTACACAAAACGCCATCGCATGAAATAAAACACCATTAAATTACCACCGTAACCTACAATAGCACAAACCATCATACTCTAAAAACGCCATTAGATATAAAACGCCAAAATTAATTATAATAAAATCCCGCCTAAAAAAACCGCCAAAAACATCCTATATATACAACATCTCAGACCTTCCATTAAAACACACAAAAACCCAAACGCCATATTTAATATATACCATTCGTCTTAGAAACGCCAAAAGACCCATACATCAAATATCCTCTAAACCAAAACTTTTATTTGAAATTCAGTTTGGTTGTCGGTAAAATCCTTAAGTGAGGATATTGTCCATTTCATTGAGTAAAATCTTATTGACTTTATCCTCAATTTCCATCCAATTTATGACGCCAATATATACAAAAACATTATTGAGGTTTGTTGTCAATAAAGTTTAGCTGTATGTGATGGACAACACTGTCAGACATCTTTCTTAACTGAGGATTAACAATGTTTTCCATCACCATACAACAAAATATTATTGATTTAGCATGATCAAAATTTAGAGTTTTAAGTTGCTTTTATTTAGTGGCGTTCTTTTTCTCGGTAAAACGCCAAAAAGCTAAAAAAATCAAATATCGTTCATTGGAAATTCAAAGATTGTTGGCAGAAAGGTGAAAACTCAATAACATTTTGCTGCATGAGATGGACAAATATTCAAGAAAAAGAGGCTGATTTCAGACTTTGTGCTTCCACACTGTGACAAAAAACTACTTCAAAAAACAAAAATAAAAAAAATCATACGAAAGTCGAAACAGCCAGTGAAGATGCTTCAAAAGAAGAAAGAGACTGGTGACAGTGAAGATTTGGAAGATCAATTGTTTATATATATGTTTTTTTTTAATTTTCGTTTTCAGTTGATTGTTATATAATAACGCCATATGTAATAAAAACGCCACACAGCCAAATGCTTGTCAAAACGCCAACATGCCATAAAACGCCCCAAAAACTACCAAACCATAATAAAATTACTTTAGACAAGTATTATAAAAAACCCAAAAAATAAAATAATAAAAATAAAAACCAAACTTGAAAATGTAACTAGAAACAGTAACTACAAAACAGTAAAACTGAAGAGACGGAAAATTTATTATATTAGAATCTAAAACGCCAAACTTGAAAGATGGGACGAGTTACAGACTTCAGAGATAAAAAGCTTATCAAAAACAATAATTACAAAACTGTAACTGAAACGAAGAATACTTTATTATAATAATGCACCGCGTAAACCTACGTGCCAAAAAGACATCCTTATAAAATGATACGTCTCAGCAACTTTGATTGGGCTGAAAATTGGAGATATATAGAAAATTCATTCCATATAGTAAATTTGATCAAACCAAAAAAACAAACGCCAATACTACTAAATACCACTCACTGTAAAACCCCAAAGTGTTAAAAAAATCAAAGATGGCTAATATGCTTTCTTGGATATTCAGTATTGTTCTTCGTGAAGTTTCACTGAATGGATTATTAGCTGAGGGGAGTAACTCAGTAAGATTTTGCTGCATGAGATGGACAAATATTAAAGAAAAAGATACTGATGACAGTCATATGTCATTTTGTGTTCTTTGTTCTTGAAGAAGGCTTGGATGAGGTGAAGAGATCAATGACACTGAAGAGTCAGATGATTATAAAGATGAAGATCAAGTTGAAGAACAACGCGAAAAAAACCCACCCACACGTCATACATCTATGTCCCAAAACATGCACAAAAAGCCAATTTAACAGCCGAGTAGGCAAAAAAATCAAACCGATGAATTTGTTAAGTTTTACATAAAACACCACATATTTGGTGACAGTTTTTGTAGTATTAAAGAAGACAGAGACTGATGACAGTGAAGATTGTGAAGAGAGATCCAATTAGGATTTTTAATTTATTTTTTTCGCTTCTATTTTTTTCCCTGTGGTTGTAATATAATTTTAGAATTGTAAAACGCCAAGATAGCGCAAACGCCAAAATGTATATAAAAAATAATAGAACGATGGGCCATATTGTCTAAAACGCCTTGAAAAACGCCATTAAGAGATATTTGAAAAAACGCCATAAACCGCATAAACGCCAAAATGTTAACACAATGAAACCATTAAAACGCCATATAATTATTAAATTTGGTTAACGCCAAAAATCTTAAACCCTAAAAATAAATCAACATTGTGAAAAGCGGAACTGGAAACGGAGAAGATAAAAGGACAAAAAAGCCCCCCGCCCTTCTCTATGCCGCGTGACACGTGTTGGGTCAGGATGCGTTCTCACCGTTCTCACACTTTTGAGCGTTTTCTCCTGATCCCGTTTCTATATATATATATATATATATATATATATATATATAGGGTAGGGCTAGGTAGAAAACCCTAAAAATTTGAGAAAACCCTAGAAAACCCAACCTCCCGACTTTTTTTTTTTTTGAAAAAAATAACACATGTAATATACATGTTTTTAAGAGTTTTGAGCCAAAAAAATCAAAAAAGCGCCGAGTGGTTTTTTTTAAAAAAAAATAAACAAGTTTCAGCACTTTTTTGTCTAACACATGTTAGTGATGAAAGTTGCTGAAACTTGTTTATTTTATTAAAAAACATCCACTCGGCGTTTTTTTGATTTTTTTGGCTCAAAACTCTTAAAAACATGTATATTACATGTGTTATTTTTTTCAAAAAAAAAAGGTCGGGAGGTTGGGTTTTCTAGGGTTTTCTCAAATTTTTAGGGTTTTCTATCTCGCATTGTCCTATATATATATATATATATCTCACCGATGTAGGTGATACTCTCTTTGTTGTGGTTATGATGCTTGCAGCAATATTTGTTCTTGAATTCCCGAGAATTGACTCGCTAACTTTTCAAACATGTTTGATGTGTTCCCACGTGGTTCCATCCTGAGATGGTTGAAGAAAATACTGTAGAATCCGCCTCTTTTGATTAGCCTAAGACTAGATGGTATATTCATTTCTAGGCTTCTAGCTATAATAGTGTTAGCCTCAAAATACCACTCCACCCGTAAATTAACTAGTATGTGTCTTTCCATTTGAGATTTGGCATCCTATAATGAAGTCTCGTATGACCTGTGAAATCCAGATCTCGACCCGTAACTGTTGGATCCCAAACCAAATTGATGTTAGGGTCCCTTTGGAAAAATGGACCGGTCTGATTGATTAAGGCGGCCAACCGAGTTATGACCCGTTAAAGTTACACAGTGGGCAACGAACTAAAATCCACTTAACTGGTTTAACTGGTAATTACGAACGATATGTGAAATAGATCATAATTATATTTATGATCATGAGCGGGTTTATATTATTAATAATTGTTATTAATAATATAATTGTTTATCTTAATTAATAAACTTGTTGCGGGTATTAACTGAGAGACAGGTACATGGACCGGGTGAGACGGGTATACTCATCTCGCCACTTGTTGCACATGCACCCATGCTACACCAGTTGTCGCGCATGCACTCTTGCATCGCCACTTATCGCGCATGCACACTTGCATCGCCACTTGTCGCACATGCATAGCCTCTTCGCCACTTGTCGCACATGCATGTGCATGTTCGCCACTTGGCATACATGCATGGACCTCCATATTCTATATTAACAAGAATGAAGTTCAGGAATGTGGCGAGAGTTTTTGCACAAGAACTCTAAAACACTTACACCGCTCCGCAGCCGTCGCCGCTACTACCTGGGGCTATACCCGTGTTCTGTCAAATCGTGTCACTAACACGTGTTCATAGAACCTCGGTGTCTCGATCGGTTAGTTATTAACCGAGGTATATCTTTCTCATCGATACTTAGATATCAATATCACTGTGCTCGTATTTGCATGTAACCGGATCCTGTCGTGTTTCGTTTATTGTTGGTCACTTGTTTATTTTCCCCCGCGTTTTATTGATTAACTCTCTAAATCGATTGACTATTATTTATTGAACTAGATTTTAATAAATAATTTTTTAACTGATCACCCTGGAAATTCAACGGGCCCATCTTGTCTTGCTTTTTCTAACCTTCCATGAAATCAGTTCGTAGGTCATCGTTGTTGGGGTTCCAACGAGAAAGAAGAGGGAGGAGACCTTGAAGCAAATAAATAGGAGATTAGGGAGAAGAAGGGTGGGTGGGGTGGGGGTGGGGGTTTATCTTTTAAATAAATAACCGGCCCCTTTAAACAATTAACGTTTAGCTATATTTCTTTTATAATTTTAATTGCATTTCTAAATAGTAAGAGTGTTTTTGTCATTTTGCACACACTTAATTGAACAAACTAACTGACATTCACTCTAGAAGCTATCCGAGAAACGCGTGTGTAAAAGTTGGGGATTAGGCTGTAATTTTAAGCCCATGGCATTATAGTCTAGTTACATCTTGGGGGTGGAATAATGCTCTGGGTTCTATTCTCACAAGGAGGTTTTTTTCTAGATTTATTGGGTATCCTCTTGCATTGGTGTATAGACATTATTGCCTAGTAAAATTAGATATAATCAGATGATTCCGTTGATGAAACGATGATACTACAATAGTCTGTTAGTGATCTAAATTTGTTATTCAAAAAAACTGTAATTTAAAAGAAAATGAAGACTATAGCTAAAATTTCATCAAACCAAACATTTTTCCCTAAATTTTAAATAGAGTTAATTGCCCGGATGGTCTCTGTGGTTTTCCATTTTTTCATCTTTAGTTCCCAACTTTTTAAAATAGCATGTATGTTCCCTGTGGTTTGCTCACTTGTTACTCGAATAGTCCCCAGATTGGATGACAGTTATTTTGCTCAGTTAAGTTTGAATGAAATGACCAAATTACCCTTTCTTATTTAAAAATAATAAAATTCAAATAAATCATTTACCCACAACCATCACCTCCACCACCACACCACCACCACCATCACCTCCACCTCATCGGCTCATCCTCACTTGTTACCGCACATGCTACACCACCGTGCCGCCAATTTCAGTGGAACAGAACCACCACCATTGCCACCGGAGCCGAGACAGTGGCTCATTCTCACGAGAAAAAAAGCCTGCAAATTTAATGCAACTCATGGATTTCTCTTGATACGACCTCCAACCTAAACACATTAAAAAAGTACAACCACCATTGCTGTCAGTACAACTACTTTTCATCATCTTTGTTAGCTATTTCCATTCTTGTTTTTGCTGCTTCCAGACCAACATGTTGCAGATTCACCATCAATGCTGTATGTAACCCTCTGTTTTTTTTTTCTAGTTCAAAATAGGAATTAATTCAAATTCAAGAACAAGGATGGAAATAGTGATTCTGGATCAAATTTGTAAGAAGAATAATAAAAAATAAGTGTGTAATCTTGGATCGTGTGTTCAAGAAGTTAAAAAGATTCAAAGAATGATTTGGAGAAAGAAACAGGGGATCTTGAAAATTTTGAATTTTGATAAATCGGGTGGTGAAAAAAACTGAAAATTGTCAATTGTGAAGTGGGTTTGGTTTAGAAGGAGATAAATGTATAATCTTGGATCATGTGTTCAAGAAACTGAAATGAATAATTTGAAGAAAGAAACAGGGGATCTTGAAAATTTTGAATTTTGATAATATGTGTGGTGCAAAAGAACTGAAAATTATCAATTGTGAAGTGGGTTTAGTCTAGAAAGAAATAAATGTGTATAATGGTTTAGAAAAAGAAACAGAGGATCTTGAAAAGGAAGAATTTTTGACTAATTGGGTGATGAAATTGAAGAATTTTAACAAATTGGGTGGAGAGATTGAAAACGAAATGGGGATGAGCATGGACGGTAACAAGTGAGGATGAGGTGGGGGTGGAGGTGTAGGGCTGGCATATCGTGTATACCCGTACACGATAAGACACGATACACGAAATCCGATACACGAACACGACACGATAACTTATCGTGTCCTTTTTTTCAAACACGAACATGAACATGAACACGACACGATATACACGAAAATTACCTGTTAATACCTGTTAACATGACTATTCGACTGTTATACACGAAAATTACCTGTTAATACCTGTTAACACGAACAAAAACACGAACACGACATGCTATCTGAGAGTTACAGAGGGAGTTTAGGGTTTTATTTATTTATTTTTTTTGAATTGAATGAGGAATGAAAATAGAAAGGAATTAAGGAACCCACAAGCACATGACTGATGAGTTTTATTTAATTTAATTTCTTATCGTGTACTAACGGGTATTAACAGATAAACAGGCATTTAACCTGTTTATACATGAAAATTAACAGGTAATATCGTGTCTACCTGTTTGGTACACGATACCTGTTAAGGCCATACACAATACCTGTTAACTTCGTGTAGGTTCGTGTCGTGTATTCGTGTAAAATTGCCGGCCCTAGAGGTGATGACGGTGGTAGTGGTGGTGTGGTGGAGGTGATGATGGAGGGGTAAATGATTTATTTGAGTTTTATTATTTTTAATAAGAAAGGGTAATTTGGTCATTTCATTTAAATTAACTGGGAAAACTAACTGTCATTCACTCTGCGGACTATCCGAGTAACAAGTGAGCACAGAGAACATACGTGATATTTTGAAAAGTTGAAGACTAAGGATAAAAAAATAGAAAACGACAGGGACCATTCGAGCAATTAACTCTTTTAAATATGATACAAACATTATCGCCTAATTAACGTTTTGAAATCCTGATCGGCGTACACGTTATTAAGTTTTGCTCATTACCGAGAGAGTGCGGTCTCGAGGTAAAAATCGGTCGTACTAAATCACCTACACCTCTTCATTTACTCAAATTCTATCGTTTTATCGAGGTTTTATATCGATTGCAGCTTCGTCATTACTTCGTTCACATCAGATTTTGCACTAATTACGTGCTTTGTCAAGAATCATTTCATTGATTAGAAAAATTCTACGTCGATTGCATTTCCACATCAAACCGCTATTCAGATCGATTACGGTGACGAACTATAAAATGATAGCTGATAAAAATGCATTTGATGTTGAAATGGTTACTCCTGATGATGATGATTCTACATTTAACAATATGTCCACAAGTTCAGGTCAAACTTCGGGCACTCAACTTCTAGACGCTTCCATTGAGGATGTTCGTAATAAGAAGGTAAATCTATCATTAAACTATATTAGTCATTTAGTCTCCTGTATCTGTTTAATGTTTTCTGTGTTAAACCCTAAAACTTATTTTGTAAAAGTATTTAACCTAGTATTGAACCAAAGTGGAAAGAAATCTATGTTGACTTGAAATTTAACTCGATAAATATTACCAATTCATTTTTCACATGATGCATGTTAAAAAAAAACCCTAATCGTAGAGAGAGAGAGAGAGAGATGAATTTATTTTGTGAGATCAAAGTTTGATTTAATAATGTAGGAAAATGGTTATAAATTTTTCAAGTGACCCTATAATATTCTAGATTTTAGACCATGGTCAAGCCCCATAACCCCATATGTATATATGTGTGTGTGAGAGAGAAACCACCATGACACACCGCTATGCATATCACGGAGGGAAAAATTTTTGTTCATAGCGCCCAGGGGCGGTGTACCCCGGCACTATGGGGCTGGACGGTGGTATATGGCGCCGTATAAGGCTCCACTAAGGGTGGCCTTAAAATAAGAATATGAGTTAAATCTCCTTGTCAAAATCGACCGTAATTGACCATCATATTGTATTAGTTTAACATCTAGCATTTAAACTTTTAATGGGGAAGTCTTTGTACAAATGACATATTTGATTATTCGTTACCACTTGATGAGTTATAATTTGAAGTCCTGCAACGATTATCGTTTTGTTTTATGAGTACAGTGTTATAATTTTGATCGTTTGTTTTCTTGATGCTTTTGTGGAAGATAACTTTTACCTTTATGTGAGAACTAAAACCATTGTTTTTTTTTTGCAGAACACTATGGACTCAAAGATTGATTGGGTTATCAGCCTAATAAACAAAGTGGAATATGAAGAAAAAGCTGCAGAACAAGCAAAACATGAAGCTGATCACAGTTGCTCAGATATTATGTTAAAGGTGCATGAACTTACGGATAGGCAGCAATGTGTAAAGAAGAAAAATGACATGGTAACTTGCAACCGACTAATCTCGTTTCCTAGGATTTAATAGCATCTGTCAGATTTTTCTGTGGAAGTTGGTGCCACATTTACAGGAGAGTTTACTTGTTCTTTGCAGCTTGCTAGAGAAGCTTATGTACATAAGAAACTTTTATCTACTAAAATGGAGTCGCTTCAGCTTCATGTGACAAGTTTATTGGATAAAGGAGATAGATCTCTTGAATTACTTGATAAGGTACTGCTGTTGTTACTTGTTAATAAGTGTTGATCAAAACTAGCATTGAGGTCACTGGGTGATCGTTATTATCAGATCCTTTTTTGTTCTTTTTTTAGATGAGTAGATCCTTGGAGGTAAGATTGACTTCGGCAATAATGAAAAAGAAGTCGGCAATAAAAAAGAAGCAAGGAAACGAAGCATTTGCTAGAGCGGCACTTGTACAAGCAGAAACTCGGATGGCAAAGGTGGAAGAAGAGTCCAATAGACTGAAACAAGAAGCAGTGGAGATTTCCAAGGTAGTCGTAGTAATTGATTAATGCCATCTTGCTATAGTTTTTATATTGGGAAGAAAATTAATTTGTATTATTATAACAGTTGCAGGAGTTCCTCATAGATCGCGGTCATTTAGTCACTTTGTTACAGTAAGTTGTAGCTTCCATTGTAGTCTTGTATATCTTGTTTTGCTATACATTATTTATACACATGATATGTGCAGTGGAGAAATATCTGTTAAGTGTCAGGATGTGAAACAGCTAAAAGAGGAACTGGACCAGCTGGTGCTGCCAGGTGGAAAAACGTCATCTAGCAAAATATCGTCTGTTTTAGCTTCTTCAAGTTCCTCTTTAGTGTCTTCTATACAGCCTGAGCCAGCTGATTCGGAAAAGGGCTCAAGTTCTGGGACAGATATTACTAGAAGTATCAAGAAAGTGAAGATAAAAGGCAAACTGCATGGATTTCAGGTGAAGATAAAACGAAAACTATATGGAAATCAAACGTTTGCTAAATGTATTAAGAAAGTGAAATTAAAAGGCAAACTACATGGAAATGAAATGTTTGCTAAAAGTATCAAGAAAATGAAGATAAAAAGCAAACTGCATGGAAATCAGATATGTGCTAAAAGTATCAAGAAACCGAAGATAAAAGGCAAACGACATGGAAGTCATGTGGGCGCTAAAAGTATCAAGAAATTGAAGATAAAAGGCAAACGAGATGGACGCCAAGTGTGTGCTAGAAGTATCAAGAACTTGAAGATACAAGGCAAACGGCATAGAAGTCAAATTTGTGCTAAAAGTATCAAGAAAGTGAAGATAAAAATCGAACTGCATAGAAACCAACTATGTCCCAAAAGTGCCGAGAAATTAAAGATAAGAGGGAAACAGCAAGGATATCAAATGTGTGCTAAAAGTATCAAGAAAGTGAAGATAAATGGGAAGCAGCAAAGATGTCAAATTTGTGTTAATAGTATCAAGAAAGTGAAGATAAAAGGTCTGCAAGTGGTATAAAAAAGGATGGCAGCTGCAGATCACAAAGACTAAGTCTGATGGTTCCAGGTGATTACGATAAAGTGATAACTATCGTTTATGTTTTTTTTTTTACTTTGTTTCGTATTTTGGAGTGCAAAGTTATTAATCATAAACGTTATACTATACAGAGCGCCAACAGTACTGAAACATACATTCCAATGGTCGAGGGGTCATATCTGTCTTCACAAAGAGATGAATAAGTTGATTTTTTGACATATGATCCACAAAAAGTATGACACCTATACATTCACATTAATGATCGTTCAAACAATTATCGGTGGAAAACGATGTTGACTCGTATGTGGACAGATACCACCCATTTTGGTGCATGTGCGACTTAACTATGTAGAAAAAACAACTCCTTGCACATTTTGTGTATGAATGAAAGAGTTTGTCATTCCATTTGTGTCATGTGCCATCAATTGTGAATTAGGTACAACTTTAACTCGACATGCATCTGACCTTTGCCCACCTGAGCCCACCTTTTGTATGGTTGTGGTTGTTTTTAAGATTGTACTCAACTAGGTAGTTAAAGGCTGACGATGCAAAGGGATCACTCGTCGCCTAAGCGCAAGGTGCAAAAAACGTTCCTTTTCAATATAAACAGTTTGAGAATCAAGATCCAAGAATTAAGTATATGCACTAATCGTCAATTTTCTTTTATACACATGAATTATTGTAACTTTTTTTTTTTAATATGAGAGTTTATAAAAAATAAAAAAATAATAAAAAAAAAAACGGTGTGCCTAGGCGACACACTAGCCCTTTAAAATATTACATTTTTTTGTATATGGAAGTTTAAAGTTCTGCAAGGCATAACCATGGACCCCTTCAACATTTGAACATTTGACTTGTTCATAGTTCCATCGGTTTCCAAACTTCATATGAACTAGAAAAGGTTTGAGTTTAGAGACCTCCTCAAGATTTACAAAAGTATGCATGACTCGGAAGTCGGAACATAAAAAGAAGCTGGTTCAATCAATCATCTTAACGACATGCTGGGTAATTTGGAAGGCTCAGAATGACGTTAACTTCGTTGGAAAACGAATAGCTGCGGACAAAATATTTGGAGAACTACAATCGTTGGCTTTCACATGGATAAAGTGTAGAGCAAAGGGCTTGATCACGAATTGGGAGACCTGGGTGAATTTTAACTTTTGACCTGTAATGTTACATGTATGACTTTTTTATTTTTGGTGAATATCAAAGGTAATGGCAGTATGTTGCTAAAACCTCACCGGTAACATCTGCTGTGTATAATCTTCTTGGTGATGAATGAACAAACTTTTGCCGATCAAAAAAAAAAAAACTTGAAAAGGTTTGCCCACATATCAAATTCAATCAGATTATATCATAAATCACACAATCAATTGTAATAATCCACATCAGCCAATAGTCACAAAATGGATTGTAGTTACTGAAAGAATGTCCTCATTCATATAAAGCACCTTACAAAACATTTCTTTCTATATACATACACAAACTGTTACATCTATAACTAACATCTTCCTAGAGCTATTCTATTCTTCACTCTAATCATGTGAGCAAATAAGAAACATGGTGCACCTCCATATGATATAAATTCGTGCTTTTTGTTCCCGAAGTTGCTTTGAACATCTCAATATTGACCGTTGTTTTAATGTCTTGAAGATTGATGAATTTGCAGCTGCCATGAGAAGCTAATACCAGAGAACTTGTTGAAAGCTTTCAAAGAGTAGATAACTAGATATACTCATTTATCTAAATGTCTCTCTATATATAGGCCAACCTAAAGCAACTTCTCTTAGAGCGGGAATGGACAAAGACAACGCTATTTACAACTTCTACTATAAAATATACACGACATATTAGCTTCGTTGGTTTGGTTTTAGTCATGTTTGCTTTGGAAATATGATATATGTTAAGTATGTGGTATATTTGCATATCCCCAACCCACCTGTTCAACTCTTGTGTTATGGGGTCCATTGGATAAGGAACAACCATTGGCTTGTCTCCATGGACAAATGGCGGAAAAAATAAAAAAAAATGACATGTCATAAACTTTTTATCCTGCTGGTCAAAAGGGCCATACATGTCTTCATATACAGCCTAATAAAATTATCTTAAACATACAAGCTTGTTTCTATGGCACATGGTGTGTCAACCAGAATGATTGGTCAAACAACCTACATTTGTTTCTTGTTTTATCACTGACACATAATCCTGATTTTTAGAAAGAAAAAAAATTTATTTTACAATGAATGTTCCATAAAACTTTAGTCCAAATTTGAGATTCAGAAATATGCCTAAATTACTGAAAATTTTACATGGAGTTTACATAAAAATTAAAGTTATTTTTTTAGCTTGAAATCAGGGTCTCCAAGTAGACTATAATTCATATATATATTTAGTGTGAAAATTTAACAAAAATGTGTACACTTGTATAATTTGTTGTAATGACTCAAAAACATCACTTCTATCGATAGTTAAGACTTACGACGTATTGCTTTTAAAAAATATAGCAATGATCTTGATCATTTATTGAGTGTTATTTAGGTGTACGTTTCAGTGGCTCAGAGTTGTTGTAGCTGAGAATTTTGGTTGCACGTTCTGGGTTTGAATCCGACAGCTCATACTGCAGGCATTTGACTGTTCCCCACCATGTCTGCCTGGACATTAATATACAAACATGAGGCTTATGTTAGAACAGATTAATGACTTGTAGCATATTGGTTTACCAATGAATTATGTAATCAACGGTTAACTATCGCGTACTCTCCCATCAGCTATAGACCTTCTGTAACTTTAGTGTATCAATTCGGGAAGATCTGCATGAATGCTAGCGTTTATCTGATAATATTGGCATTTATTAATGTTAAACATTACATCCAGACAAGGCTCTTTTTGTTATGTGGATCTTAGATTTGCCGTATCTTGAAATTTAAAATATTAAATTAGACAGCTAAATAATTTTGAGTTAAAGAAATCCATTATTGATCATGCAGCGTCCGGCGTTAAGACATTTCTTATCATATCTTATGCGTTATGCAACTTAAAACGTATGAAGTTATCTTTGGTTTAAGTTAAGACTCATATATATGGAATCAAATAAAAGTGGATATATGTCCAAGCGTTCGGCATGTTAAGACATCTCTACACATATGGGTCGTGTAACTTCAAATGTATAAAGTTATGTTTGTTTCAAGTTAGACGTGTATACGAAGAATAAAAAAAAGTGGAGATTTGTCTAAGTGTTCCGCCCATTAAGACATTTTTATTCAAATCTTATTAGTTCCATAACGTAACGTAACTTTAAACATATTGTTGAGTTCAAAGGGTCATACATAGTAATTTTATGACCCCGAGATCTATGGACGCAGTTTTTAAAAGACTTAGTTTTACTATTCAAAAAGGGGTAGCGGCGCAGCTTGTTGCTCGTTTACCAACTATCTCAATGTAAATTCATAACATTTTAGAATTTTAATAATCCATATTACCGTATATGAATTTGATCATTCTTGAATCAACTCCGTTTGAGTTGCATATACTATTTTTACTAATTAATGGGAAATTAGGGGACCATAATTCTTATCACAAGTACATGGTCATTTTCAAATTTCACGTGAACTCCGTGTTGGTTTGTTAAAGATTGGTGTGTCGGGTTTAGATGATCATAATGGGGTTCAGCCCACATGCCAAACCTTGTCGTGGTGTTGTTGGTGAAGCATGTCCATAGAAAGGCCATCATAACCTTATCCTCTACAAAAGTTAGAAAGTGACAAGAAGATTCTTGTGGGTTTTTGATTTTTGGTTTGTTGACAAATAGTACAATTGAATGGTTGATATGATCAAACATACATGAACCTTGCCTTTCTTATTATGTGTTTGTTCTGAACTTACAATTTGTATTCCAAGTGTGCAATTATTCCAAATATACTAGTTCTTCCTCACCTAAGAAAATCTATGTGCCCATTTTGATCAATAAGCTATGTCACTTTGTATCAAACATATTGTCTAAATTAGGGGCGGCAGTTCTTGACATGACTTGAACATGACATATATAAAAGAGGTTTTGAGTCGACGAGAAAGACTCGTTAAAAAAAAAAAAAACCAAGTCGTGTTCACGTTGGTGCGTTATAAAAACCCGAATGACTAATTAATCCGTTTAAATCTTTTTTAAACCTTTATAAGTTTATTTTTGTTTTTTTCCAAAAAAAAAACTATTTTGTCTAAAATACACATCCAGTTTCCAATCCACTTCCAATATTTTTTATATTTTTTTTTAAAAAAAAAAGCTATTCATATTAGTCATTTACTCAACTAACCTTAACTTATTTTCATTTTGTTTTTAGTAAAACTTTTAAATGATGAAATGTTGGTTTTGTCACGTTGAATATCTTATTTGTCAGCTGTCACACTCATACTCACCCATTAATTAAACATTTTACCAACAACCTGTCAACATGTTTGGCTCATTAAAAAATGGGTTAAACGCGTTATATTTGAGTTGACCTGAATTTGTGTGTGTGCGAGTTATGATTGAAATGATTGACACAAATAACAATATGGATCACGTTTAGAGTGCACATATCAACTCGTCAACCTTCCAAGTTCCAACCCTCAACTCATCAACCTGACATGATTGGGAATAATGGATTTTAATAATCCTAACTATTAGCCGTTGGCCGGCAACGGTCCCAACTTCAAATATAACCAGTGGTGGTCTTATCTTTTCATATATTGTAAACCAATTGATCTTTACTAAACCGAAAATGATAAAGGGGCAAAAAGAAATCAAGGTTTCTGTTAGTAAAGATCCATTAGTTTACAATATGTGAAAATGTGGGACCATCACTGGTTATTTTTGAAGTTGAGACCGTTGCCGACCAACAGCTAATAATTTGGATTATTACAATCCATTATTCCACATGATTGACACCCTAATTGACTTTTAAAACTTTTATTCAAAAAAGAGTAAACTGCTAAAATGGTCCTTGAGGTTTTGTCACTTTTGATACTTTAGTTCAAAAATCAATCCTTTTGAATCTGTGTCCCTGTGGTTTCAATTTTATTGTCATTTTCCTCCAAAAGCAAAATCTGGTCAGATTTTTAAGTTAACATCCAGGTTTTTTTTGTCTTTTTCCTCATTTTAATGAAGGGCAAAATGGTCTTTTCACCTACACACCCTGCGACCATCACCACCTGCCACCCACTTCCACATCGCTCTAGATCTGAAAAAAAAAACCCTCAAATTGATGAACATAGGAATAAATCTGCCTCTCTCTACCTCGGTTTATATCAGCAACAAGAAACCCTAAACACCTCAATTTCAAACCCTAACTTCCTTACCATAACGCCATCTGTTTTACTACTTCTTGTTCACCAAATCTCCACTAACCCAATTCAAAACCCCCAAAATCCCCAAACCAAACCCTAACTCTATTCGTTTTACTACATCTTTGAGATCATTCGATGTGGGTAGAAACCAAATAAAAACAGCCGAATCTGGGATGGTTTGGGTACTTATCGACCTTCTAATCGATAGCTCGGACCGGCAGGGCTGTGAGCCGATGCTGGTGGCACTAAACAGATTTCAATCATCTCCAAAGGGCCCCCACCCCTTTGTGTGATCCACGAGCTTCCCACCCCTCCCACATTTTCATTATATTCCCGAACGGGAATATAATGATAGTTAATGAATGTAACTGTAATATAGTTAATCATGCAAGTTTACAAAGAACGCAGAAAAGATACCTGATGTATTGCAAAATACATCCTTTATTCGTGTATAGTTTGTATAGTTTTTCGTTATTAATAGTTTAGTTTTATTTAGAATTGCGTGCTATTGATCATATTCGCGTTTTCCAGGTCTTGATGCTAAAAGTTGATGAAAATTGAGTGGAAACGAGCTATGTTGCTGAAACGTTAAGTCTTGGAACAAGTAAAAAAGAGTTAGAATAATTTCTGGATTTTTTGAGATGTTGAAGCTTGTAAAAATTCGTAACTTTCTGTGAAAATGGGGCCTAGGTGCTACACCTCCCCCTCAAGCAAGGAGCTACATGCAACACCTAGACCCTTGGGAAGGATTTGCTGAGTTTTGGGGCTAGGTGTAGCATGGAGGATATGCTGAAGACCCCGTCGCGTGACACCTAGGGGTAATTTCCGGAAAAAAGTGATTTTTGTTGCTGGATCTTTATTCCAAACATATTTGTACTTCATAAACTTCCACAAAAACCCTAGTGACGAACTGAAGAACCCTGAGGCGATTTTCAGAGCATATTTTACGGTTTTCGGAGCGTTTTGGCTAGCGGGAATCATCCGGTTGAAGCTTGGAGCATGGAAGTGAAGATTGTTCGGGTTTTATCTCCCGGTTTTCTTTAATTTTGTTTTTTCGATCATTTCCAATGAATTCTTGTTTTGAACTTGCTTTGTTTATTTTAGACATCATGTTTCTTGGCTAAACCCTAGATACTACCTAGACAAGATGATAGTTTGATAAAGTTTGGATCTTTTAACGGTTTTTATTGTTTGTTTATGGATTGATCTTTGAAAGTAAAGTGTTCTAGTATTTCTGATTTGGTGCGTATGCGTATTTACTTTTGATTGTTGATTATTTGCTGTTTCACATAGATTTTGGTGAATGTCTTTCACATAATAAATTTGTGTTGATTATTTACATCCTTGCGGGTTCGGGTAATCTTTGGGTAAATCGGCCGATAGCCTTAGAAACAGTAATTAAAATACAATTAGAATTAAATATTCTGCTTAACTTGTCGCTGAGAGGCTCGAGTTAGTTATTAGGTCTCGGTGCAGTATATATCTAAGATAGGTTTTGAGAGAAGTCAATCTTAGTTCCCTAATTGCATTTGTGTCTAGTAAACCAAGTTAGAACCTAGAATTGCCCTAGATTGTCGCGCTGAGAGGTAGATAGTCGTATTAGGGCACTTTTAGAGTCGTTAGAGGACTAAGAGGAAATCTAACAGTCGGTATTCATAACAGCCTTGTAGGGTTTCCTAGGTTTCTTCCTGAGAAGGGTCGGGAAGTCTTAGCATTGAAATACCTTAAGGTTTAGTATTTTACGATCCCGGCTCCATACAACAATAATACCGTTAGAAGTCCATCCATAGTTAAACTGGATTCGAGTCTAGGTAGTCGTTAATCTCATCTGAATCAAACCTTAGTCTTCGTTCGTGTCTTAGTTTAATTTCATTTTAATTGCAATTTTAGGATTTTAGTAAACCCCCCCCCCCCCTTAAAACACAATAAATGTTAAGTCGTGTCAGTGTCTAGTCTAAATAGAGTCGTTAACGTAATTCATTAGAGTCCTTGTGGGTTCGACATCTGGACTTACTTTTCTGTGCTAGAGTCGACCGGTTCACTTGCCGGTGAGTAGTTTAGTCAGGTTAGAGAGTCTAGATTTTTATTACTTGAGTCTTAATTTAGGGTAATTTTAATTTATTTAGTTGAACTACTTTTTCCACATCAAGTTTTTGGCGCCGTTTTTGGGAACTCTTGGCAATTGCATTAATTACTTTGTTTGGATTTCAACTGATATCTATACGTGCTTTTTGTGTGTTTGTGAGTCATAGGAGTCCAAGTAATTTTAGTGTCTTTTAATTTCTAGAGTCTTTTGTTGGAGTTGTCTTATTTGTTTGTTCTCGGTTTTGAAGTTCATGCCCCACACGCGTTCGCAGGGACCAGTGAAGCCGCCAATTGACAAGTCTTCCTTCTCCACACCCAATTTTCAGGTAAAAAAATCTTCAACTTCATCTTCAGCCCCTTCTGACTCTACACTACACTCTAAACCACCGAACTACGACTTCACCCCGAAGTCATCACCCCACAATTCCCCACCACCCTCCCGTCACCCTAGTCCACCACCAGTTCACCAAATGGCCAAAAACCAAACTGTCCACCAGCATTCCACCGCGGGTTTAACCGCAAATTCACCCATCACCATCCCTGAAATCATCAATGACAAGTCCTGGCAAATTCCCTCATACATCATGACCGCCATCAACAACTCTTGTCAGTTCCATGGTCGTGATGATGAGGATGCGCCAGCACATATCAACCGTCTCACCCGTTTGTGTAGCACCTTTGCCATCGAAGGTGTTAATCTTGATGCCCGCTTTCTCCAAGTCTTTCCCTTTTCGCTTGCTGGCCGCGCAGCCACATGGCTCGACTCGCAGCCAGCAGGTACTTACACTACTTGGGCCGGACTTAGGGATGCCTTCCTTGCTAAGTATTTTCCACCTGCGAAGGCCTCTCGCCTTCGAGATCAGATCCATTCCTTCATAATGGAGCCTGACGAACCATATCACTTAGCTTGGGAGAGGTTTCAAACTTTACTCTTGCGTGGCTCCCAACATGGACTGTCGGATTGGGCCTTAGTAGAAAAATTTTATAATGGTCTTACCCTTGAGTGCAAGGCCCGATTCGACACATCCGCAGGAGGCCACCTAATGGGAAAGAAAACTGTGGCTGACTGGAATGATCTCTTTGAGAGCTTCGCTCATGCTGATATAGATCATAGTGCTACCAGCAGGAATTCCACTCCTGTGATTACTTCCTCATCTTCACGAGGAGTGAACCAAGTCGTTTCAGACTCAAAGGTAGTATCTCAGCTTGACTATATCACCAAAGAGTTCCTAGAAATTAAGAAGAAGGTAGATAGATGCGAAGTTTGTAGAGGTGGTCATGACACAGTAGATTGCCCAACCCTTACCCTAGAACAGGTCGAGTATATAGCATGTCAAAATAGGGGTCCAACTAACCAGTTCAATAACAGTAGCTCTAATTGGCGTGCTAACAATTATCGCTCCTCAGGTAACCCTCCTGGTTTTCCATCAGGTCAAGATCAAAGCAGGGGGGCAGGTTTCTATTCTAGTGGGGGGTCGGGTCAAACAGGTCAATTTGCTAGTTCAGGTTCAGGTGCACAGTTCAGAGGTGAGGGGTCAAACCAAGAAGTTCAACCTAGGAATGAGGGGTCAAATAGTAGTTTGTCTAGGATAGAGGACCTTCTTACCCAGTTAGTGGTCAAGGATCAAGCTACCCAACGTACTTTAGAAGAACACGCTACACTCCTAAAGAATAATCATTCGAATTTCTTAGACCTTCAAAGGCAAGTTGGGGATATTGCACGCCAGTTGCAAGAAAGACCTCCAGGTCAATTTTTGGGCAACACAAAGCCCAACCCTTTAGGCACTTTGAAGGCAATTTCAACCCGTAGCGGTAGGACCATAGGAGAGGTAGTGAGACCCGAGAGTGTTGAGATAGAAGATGAAGAGCCCGTAGATGAAGAGATTGAAATGGAGGCGCCTGGTAAAGTGCAACCTAGGTTCATCCCAGCAAGTACCGCACACACCGGGGGTACTTCAAGTGAGAAAAGCGTAAGTAAAAAGCCCATTCAAGTTGTTCCATCACCCAATGTTAACGTTTCCCGTGCTCCGTTTCCCTCCCGCTTTAAAAATCAAACTTATTCCAAAGAGTATGGGAAATTTTTAGAGATCTTTTAGCAACTTAGAATCAACCTTCCTTTTATAGAAGCTCTTCAATCAATGCCGATGTAACACCCCCAAAATTCCACCTGCGGAAACCCCGCGAGGCGTGTTACGCATCAGAGTTCGAGCCACCAATCACATTGAACCAGCAGTAAATACTTAATAAGACATGCCATTAATTACCAATAGAAATTGTTAAACATGATATCAATTCTCAAGATGTTGTGTAGCGGAAGCATGTAAATAATCGTTTAGCAAATGTTTCATAATAACACTTAAAACCAATGTATCAGATGTAAGTTAATCCAAGAGCCTCGATCCATGACCACTCCAGCACTCCCAGATAGCAAGTCCATGTTCCAAACGTTAATGACCTACAAGCATGCAAACAAGTGTGTCAGACTACGCTGGTGAGTTCAAGGTTTTGTTAACGTGTTTTGTTACCAGATGTATGTTAATGCGATTCAATGTTGCGTTACGATGTCGTTCACGTTAGATACCCTAGGGAGTGTGCCCATATGTATCCGGGGAGTGGGTACCCCTTAACGACCGATGCTATGTTGTACCGTATGCAGCGTCAATGATGGGAATGCCTAACCCCAATGCCCGTAACCAGGCATTGGTCAAAGTCAAGGTATCAAACAACCTTGACAAGCTGTAGGAGGTCTTATATCCGCGATGTATTCACAAGTTGTCCCAGTAATTAGTTCACGCCCGTCCTTACGGCCCGGTGTGAGGGTGCCAAACCTAATAACGCTATCAACTAATTACCCCATTGCCTAACAGGCAATCCGGTAGATGATTGTTTCTATGTTCCAGTTGTTTACCCCAAGTTTCCCTTCCAAATGTTTACCAGTTGTCCCAAACCACCGGGACGCATGCTTGAGAAAATGCAATGAACTCACCTGGGGTTGCTCGGTATGATACACCAAAAGGTTCAGTTAAGCTACAATGTGATCAACCACGTCCTAGCATGTTTATCATACGAGTCAGGTTTGGTTCAAGTAAAGCACGTATGGTTATACAGAGTTAACACGTTACAACACGTATAGATCATGGCAAACACGTATCACATATTGTCGGTCAAGTTCATATCATACTAACGCTTATACACACCCAAAGATAAAGCCCGATAACAAGCGGCCCAACCGATTGTGCGATTAGCACAACTTGTGCGATCCACAATGGGTTGTGCGATCAGCCTTGTGCCCGGCCCAAATCATATGACCAGCCCAACAACATTATCGGCCCAAATAATAAACAGATAAGTCAACTTGTACGGTTCATACATCTTGTGCGACGGGAAAACATGTTGTGCGATTACGATTTGGGCTGCTCGGCCCAAATGACGTATCAGTGTGTGTGGCCCAACATGTATACAGACATTTCAACTTGTGCGATCCAAAGGATCTTGTGCGACCGGACTAGCCCAGCCCAAAAGGTACACCCGGCCCAACAGTTAACAAACAACTCAACACAATTAACAGTTTCCATCTAGACCCTAAATCGATCAAACAAGTATATTTCAATCAACTTCTCATGAACTCTAATCAAACCATCCGTGAACAACTTAAACATTCAAACTATCCGATTTATATGAACCTGTAGCCGATCAACATAACCCGATACCAAATTTATATGACATTAACTCATCATTTACCAAGTAAATGTGCACAAGATACCCAGCCCAACCGTCCCATGTTACCTCGATCCCCGTATATGAGACATCATGACTGACATCACACAACTTATCCCTATAACATAATAACCGACCCACATGATCTAGTGATTATATCATCATTTCAATGAATGAAACCATCACATCGATTCTTTTCATTACAAACCAAAGATCACCTAATGTCAATGTGTTTAAAAGAAGTAAGATACATTCCACTACACTGATTGTTGTCGGCCATACATATCTGAATGATTACTAATTTTTGCATGTGAGTTTAGTGATTACATTGTCAGAAGCATGTGTGATAATATAATTAGTATATGTTGGCCATTAATAAATTGCATATGAAGTTATTATTATTTGAATGAATAATATCATCACACAACACAAAACTGATCAAGACTCTAACTTATACATCAACATACTAACCAATCGCTAACACACAAATATGAAAAATGATACATGGGAAACTACTAACCGGAACCTGATTGATCACGGTGCAATCTCGAACAGGGGGGAATCTTGTTCTCTTTCGCCGCACAACAAATATCGGAGGTGGGGGGTAGGGTTTGAATGTGCACAATGCTAATCATATTACGCAATCCATGAATGTATATAAATCCTCTACCCAACCGGCCCTTAAAACACAATGGATCCACTTGGGCTTTACTCGGCCCAGGTATGACTTTGGTGTACCCATGCCCAATATGAGTTTCGGATGAGTGTGAGTAGGTTAATCAGGTTCGCGGCCCAAGTGTATCACCGACCCAATTTCTATATCTATATCTGGGCTTGGGTGAAATATGTATGGTTATCATACTGATAAGTGTACAAGTTCGGGTTCGGTCTCGAGCCCAATTGTATGAGGGAGTGCTAAACGCGTTTGCGGCCCAATCAAGTTGGTTCTCTAAATTAATTGAATAACACACTACTGCATTTAACGTTTTCTTCCATGCATACACACATGATCATTAATAATACACGATACAAGTAAATAAACACAGAGACACATGCTAAAGGTTCGCAGAATTTTTGAGTAGTGCAAACCTTAATTTTTCGGGTTGTCACAGCCGAAATATGCAAAATTTTTAAAAGATCTTCTAAAACGCAAGGATAGGTTGGGAGAGGTTTCTAACATCCCCCTTAGTGGAGGGTGTTCCGCCGTAGTGTTGAACAAGGTCCCGGAAAAATTGACGGATCTGGGCCTTTTTACCATCCCATGCTTGTTTGGGAATGATACCGAGTGTAGGGCCCTAGCCGATCTAGGAGCGAGTATAAACTTAATGCCATATTCCTTGTATGAAAGGTTAGGTCTAGGAGAGTTGTCCCCTACACGCATGTCTTTATCTCTAGCCGATAGATCTGTTAAGTATCCACGAGGTTTAATCGAAAACCTTCTTGTCAAAGTGGATAAATTCGTCTTTCCCGTAGACTTTGTCGTTCTTGATATGGAAGCCGACGAGAAGGTTCCTATCATTCTAGGACGCCCGTTCTTGTGTACCGCCAAGGCTATCATCGATGTCTTCGACGGAAAAATCACACTTCAAGTCGGTGAGGAGAGTTACTTTCGAAATAGCACGCTCTATGGACCATCCTAGTGGTTCCGATGATCTTAGTAGTCCTTGTCATTCGGTCTATTTCATAGAGTCTTTCTTATCATGTGTCGACCATTGCTTTGGCTATATTAGTGGAGCCGATTTAGTTAAGAGTAAGTTAGATGAGGTAGTTGATAAGGTAGAGGAGGTTGCAAATGAGAGTGAGGAAGTAGAAGAGGACGAGTGGGTCCCCGAAGTGCTAGAGTTGAGTGAGGTAAAAAGTGAGGTTGAGAGCACACCATTAGAGAAACCCGCCCCATTAGAACTCAAAGTTCTTCCATCCCACTTAGAGTACGCTTTCATAGGTGAGGGTTCTGATTTTCCCGTCATTATTTCGTCTAAGTTAGAGGAGGGAGAGAAGGGTAGGTTGTTGGAGGAATATGAGAGAAGTGAGAAAGAGGTGGTAAGCGGTCCTAGTTTGGAGGAAGCGATAGGACCCAAGTGTGGGGATCCACCCGATAGGAGAGTATATGATCTTGAAAAAAGGGTAAAGTGCGTAGAATCTAAGATAGAAGCGCTGAGCAAGGCTCAATGTGGGGATAGATTTCGATTTGAAATGTATAAGTTCAAACCGCCGGATGATGGTTTGAGAGGTTGTGACAGGTATGCGGGTGTTTGGATAGATTCGGATAATAATAGGTATGATGGTGCTACAGCCCGTGAGGTTTGGTATGTAGGTGAGCTGCGTCTACATGATCCTTCGTGAGTGTTAGAAAAGTTGATAGCACACTTGTAGAGTTTGTAAATTTTGAGTCTTTATCGTAGTTTTCGTTCTTTTTCGTGTTTTGTGTTGTCGTGTTTACTTGGTTATTGAGTCATTTATTTTGTACCATGAGTCTAAATTAGTGGTTCTTGAGTCGTTTTTTTTAGAATCGGTATTGCTTTGGTTTATGCTTCTTTTTGGTTATGCAGATTTGAATATGTACCACCCGTACACAATCTCCATCCGGGTGAGTTTGGAGCTGCTGTTCGAATATAAGGCATTTATCAAGCGTACCAGTGTTAGAGTCAAAGCCGATCGCGACCGAAATGCTATACGATCGAGCAGGATGGGACGAGAGATTTGGAGCATACGCGTTGTTATTAATCAGCTAAGTCGTTTCCCTTGTATTCTTTCGTTATTTATTTAGTTAGTTCGTCTTTAGTTTTTGTTTTTAGTTTTTAGGTAATTAGTGAGTCGTATTTACATTCTTGCATTAGGGACAATGCAATCTTCAAGTGTGGGGATGGGATACATGTAAATAATCGAGTCTTATCTAAAACAAAATTAAAAAAATTGAAAATTAAAAAAAAATCGAAAAATCAGAAAATGTCCTTCGATGTGAGAAGTTTGCAAATAAAACGAAAAATGATAGAAAAGGTGAATTTTTGCTTGGTTTAAATAATAATAATATGAGATTTTAATAAATCGAGCTTGCGTCTAGTTAGGGATGTGTGGATAGGCCTGGGTTTGATTTTAAGTCCCTTTGATCTAATATACCTAAATTGTCGGTCTGCTAGTGGGTTCTCGCCTGGGAGATATGGGAAATCAAAACTGCCGATAATAGTATAAGGGGCACCGTTATAAGTTAAAACTGTTAGAGTTTGTGATCATGTGAAAAAAATAGAATAAGAAGTGAGCTAGAAACTAAATGAAAGTAATGCATTCCTATGTAGTCTGAGCTGGGGATAACGACTCTACAGCAAGATTACCGCTAGGGTGTGTGAAATCGACTGTGCAAAGAAAAAAAAAGTACCGAAACCTAAGTAATCTGTGGTTGGGGATAGCGACTCTACAACCGGATTGCCTCTTGGTTAGGGAAAGCATCGTCTAGACTCACGAATGAAAAAAAAAAAGCGGAAAAAATGGTGAAAAAAATTTTGATTGTAAACTCTCTTGGTTTTGATATAAGACGGTTGGGAATTGGTCCAGTGATCGTTCTCTTAGTCCTATAAGCTTGAGGTGGGAGTAGGTGGACCGTAAATTCTAGTGTGAGACCCTAGGTGGATTGACCGCACTTAAATTAAATGTACATGATAAGGGCTTAGGATTGGATTCGGGTTTAAGGGATAAGTATATTCGCAATCGCGGCTAACGCAAGTCTTGGTTTTAATAAGATATAAATACTTCTTGACCCAAGTGATTATTCGTCTCTGATTCCGTTGCATAATTCTTTTTCGATGACGAAAAAAGAGCAAGTGTGGGGATATTTGATGTATTACAAAATACATCCTTTATTCGTGTATAGTTTGTATAGTTTTTCGTTATTTATAGTTTAGTTTTATTTAGAATTACGTGCTATTGATCATATTCGCGTTTTCCAGGTCTTGATGCTAAAAGTTGATGAAAATTGAGTGGAAACGAGCTATGTTGCTGAAACGTTAAGTCTTGGAACAAGTAAAAAAGAGTTAGAATAATTTCTGGATTTTTTGGGATGTTGAAGCTTGTAAAAATTCGTAACTTTCTGTGAAAATGGGGCCTAGGTGCTACACCTCCCACTCAAGCAAGGAGCTACATGCAACACCTAGACCCTTGGGAAGGATTTGCTGAGTTTTGGGGCTAGGTGTAGCATGGAGGATATGCTGAAGACCCCGTCGCTGACACCTGGGGGTAATTTCGGGAAAAAAATGATTTTTGTTGCTGGATCTTTATTCCAAACATACTTATACTTCATAAACTTCCACAAAAACCCTAGTGACGAACTGAAGAACCCTGAGGCGATTTTCAGAGCATATTTTACGGTTTTCGGAGCGTTTTGGCTAGCGGGAATCATCCGGTTGAAGCTTGGAGCGTGGAAGTGAAGATTGTTTGGGTTTTATCTCCCGGTTTTCTTTAATTTCGTGTTTTCGATCTTTTCCAATGAATTCTTGTTTTGAACTTGCTTTGTTTATTTTAGACATCATGTTTCTTGGCTAAACCCTAGATACTACCTAGACAAGATGATAGTTTGATAAAGTTTGGATCTTTTAACGGTTTTTATTGTTTGTTTATGGATTGATCTTTGAAAGTAAAGTGTTCTAGTATTTCTGATTTGGTGCGTATGCGTATTTACTTTTGATTGTTGATTATTTGCTGTTTCACATAGATTTTGGTGAATGTCTTTCACATAATAAATTTGTGTTGATTATTTGAATCCTTGCGGGTTCGGGTAATCTTTGGGTAAATCGGCCGATAGCCTTAGAAACAGTAATTAAAATACAATTAGAATTAAATATTCTGCTTAACTTGTCGCTGAGAGGCTCGAGTTAGTTATTAGGTCTTGGTGCAGTATATATCTAAGATAGGTTTTGAGAGAAGTCAATCTTAGTTCCCTAATTGCATTTGTGTCTAGTAAACCAAGTTAGAACCTAGAATTGCCCTAGATTGTCGCGCTGAGAGGTAGATAGTCGTATTAGGGCACTTTTAGAGTCGTTAGAGGACTGAGAGGAAATCTAACAGTCGGTATTCATAACAGCCTTGTAGGGTTTCCTAGGTTTCTTCCTGAGAAGGGTCGGGAAGTCTTAGCATTGAAATACCTTAAGGTTTAGTATTTTACGATCCCGGCTCCATACAACAATAATACCGTTAGAAGTCCATCCATAGTTAAACTGGATTCGAGTCTAGGTAGTCGTTAATCTCATCTGAATCAAACCTTAGTCTTCGTTCGTGTCTTAGTTTAATTTCATTTTAATTGCAATTTTAGGATTTTAGTAAACCCCCCCCCCCTAAAACACAATAATTGTTAAGTCGTGTCAGTGTCTAGTCTAAATAGAGTCGTTAACGTAATTCATTAGAGTCCTTGTGGGTTCGACATCCGGACTTACTTTTCTGTGCTAGAGTCGACCGGTTCACTTGCCGGTGAGTAGTTTAGTCAGGTTAGAGAGTGTAGATTTTTATTACTTGAGTCTTAATTTAGGGTAATTTTAGTTTATTTAGTTGAACTACTTTTTCCACATCAATACCATACAAGCTGTAGATATGAATTGCAGTTATAACAGTAATGAAAAATTTTGTACGTTGTAATATGTAAGAATTAGTGTACCCTTTGAATGACCAAAAATACGAACTTTAAATCCATAGGGAATTGTCGTGCAGTTACAACTGCCTAAATGCAGTTAGTTTTGGTTTTCCACATGTTATCCAAAGTAATTTCGGTTTAGCTAATGTCATTTAAATTTATCCTTAACCCCAGCCAAGGGCAATTCCTTTTGGACCCAACCAGGGGCACCACCTTGGGACCCTGTTGTCCTGCAGGTGTGAAACCATAATATTCTCAAACAAGTGTGCTTAATTCTTGGCCCATGGATCAAGACAAGGAACTTGGGTGTTCAATAAAGACAAATATTACAGATTTTTGCTTGAAGACAAGCAAAGATTCACTTGTGGAGATCTTTGATATGAGCAAAAATGCACATGTTTTTATATCAAATTATCACCCATTTCTGATATGTTTTGTTAATGAAATGTTCAAAATAGGCTTCAATTGGTTTATATCGAATTTAAGGACAAAAATAATCCAAGATTAACAAAGAAAGCAAAACTGGGAAAATAACAGAGAAAATTAGAAGAAATTGTCCAGACACACCCCATGCCTCAGCAGACACGCCCCGTGCCTCGAATCCAGACACCTTTAGAAGCAAATCGGGCGAAGATCAGGTGGAAGAAGCCAGGCACGCCCCGTGCCTGGGCAATACAAGACAAAGAAAAGCTTCCGGAAGATTTGGAAGATCATGTGGGATCCACAAAGTTGACCACGATCCGTGTGTACAAGACACATCCCGTTCCTCGGTTACCGGTATAACCAATCATCTAGCCAGGCACGGCCCATGCCTCGCCTACAACTGCCTATAAATAGAAGCTCATTTCCACCATTTTCACTTGCTCATCCTCTCCCCTCTTTTCCACTACACACTTCTCTTCTACCCATACTCTCTAATCACTATAATCATTAGGAAAAACTCAAGAATTATTTGTGTAATCAAGCTTTTTATAATCATTAGGAAAAACTCAAGAATCAATTTGATCAGATCTTATTCTATGGCCATTCTTAGCTAGATTCCTGAGGGTGTTTGGGGGAAACTTGTCCCCTTGATGTCAAGCTAACTAAGGAAGATCATGGGTAAGCAAGGTGTGTATGTGTGTGTGTTCATGACTTTAATAAATTAAAATAGTTTATTGAAAGTGAGTGAAATAATAGTGTCTCCATTAACTTGGGTCATTAGAGTTTCCGCCTAATCCTTAAAATCTACCAACAATCTTGTGATGCCATTAACTTGGGTCGTTCATGTTTTCTATGTCTATGTAGAGTAAAAACATGTTGATGCTCTCAGCGGAGGTTAAAATTTTGGATGGGACTTCAGGTTGGGTAAGCTCTAACCTTTGCACGGAGATAACACCAAAGTGTAAAGGACTTGACATATATATAATAGTAACTACCTTAGGGGAATTGACGACTCACCGACGGACTAATAGAAACTAGTAATATATTTCCCTTGAACTATCTAATTAGTTAATACTATATTCCGGCCTCGAGTGGCGTTTCCCTATTAATTCAAAGTGGAGGAATCGAGTGTGTTAGGATTTCGACCCAGATACTGCACAATAATACGCATTTTCACACACAATACCTCGTCTGAAAATCGAGCCCTTGCGACCCTATGGTCCGATCTAGTTAACGAAGCATCAGGAGGTAAGTTGATCCTAAACACCCCTTTTCATATCATTGCTTCCTACCCTTTTTTATTTTCCTCTTAAGCCATTTATTTTGTTTTCTCTATACTTTTATTTATTCTTTTTAAAACTCGACTTTTGGACTTGGTCAGACGTTAACGATGACTCGGTACTAAAACTAATTTATCCTTGGATGACCTCGGTATCTTACCATCACTATATTACGTCAGCAATGAGTCTACTTTCCCAATGTGAGTTGTAGTGTGATCGTATTATATTGTGTTTTTATAAATATTAAAACTTGAACTAGTGCATAAAACAACCTAAAATTAACCATCTTTTATAAGCACACCGACACACATTAGCAGATTACATGTTTTGCCAATTATATTGATTAATTATCTATTATAGATTAAGGTTTCAAGCCCTAAGTTAATGGACGCCAGTATAACATATGCATAACTTCATAGAAAGATCAACACAACAACACAATTAACATCATAACCAATACTCAACATGTACTCATATGCATCATAAGATTAATTCATAACAAAGTACGAAATTCATACTAATAAGTAATCAATTATCAGTCATAACTCAAATCAACGAATCATCTCATCTGGACAGTTATAAAAGAATTTAGCCAGACATGACAAAGAAATTCAAAACATAAATCATATTTATCATCAAATATAGAAGTTAAAGACTAGAGAAAATAGTAAAGATTAACTCGAAGAATCAAATCTTGCTTCCCCGTGCGTTAGATCTTCAATCCTTTTGCCTTTTGTCTTCCGAAATCCTTCAAAACCAAGTTCTTCAGCCCTTTTCTCGCTCTCCAGTCGATTTCCAATTATTTCTAGGGTTTCCATCGCAAAACTTAAATAGGCGCTCCAATTGGGCTTCGTAATGGTAGGAGTCGTCCCCTTATAATGGGTATAGGTTGTATTCTTTGACAGGGCCTAGTTTGGCCCAAATCCCAATATTGATTATGTCTTTTTGTCTGGTGACGCTTAGGCTATGAGGTGTGGATGGAGCCCCAAGGGGCTTTACAGTGGCGGATCCAGGATTTTTTTCCTATGGGTTCACTTTTTCGGGTAGTTAAATTTCAAAACCATATGTTAAAATTTTCGGGCCGGGTCGTGTCACGGATCATAATAAAGACCCAATTTCATATCGAATTTCCATTAGCATTAACCCAAAAATTCAAGTTTAAAGAAAAAAGAACTAAAATTGCTAAAAACCAATACATGTATATCTAGATTCTATCTAATACATCTATGGCAATCTTTTAACTTCAAGGATTTACAAGGAAAAAACTGTGCTTAAATGGATAACAGATTGGTGCTTCAAATGGATAACAGATTGGTGCTTATCCTTACTAATTGAATAGCATTAAGCATTAAGTAACCTTTGAGCTCGAGTGGGCTGCAGGTTATAAAATTATAAAAGATGTTCCAAAAAAAGACACCATGACCAAGATTCGAACCTATGATCGGATGTATAACAAACTAACAGATGGTTAACAAATCAAGTCTACAAATCAAGTCTCAATCTAACGGATGATAATCGATTAATCGGATAGACTAACCTTAATCGCTGATTCTGATAAACAAAGTGAAAGCTGTCGTCGGCGGAGGCGGAGCAGCGGAGGCCGGAGAGGAAGAACGCCGAGATGTTTTGGAGCTACTGATGTTTCTTCGTTCTTGTTCTGTCTGCGGCGGGTTGTTTTGGGTTATAACCCTAAATGGGTTTTATTACATTAAAGAAAAATAAAAGAAAAAAATTAAAAAAAAAACGGAACAAAAACTATTATTTATGGATCATTCAGGAGGATTCGAACCCAGGTAACTTAGGGAGAGTAATGCGGACATAACCAGTGGAACCAAGGTTTTTTTTTGTTTATGGGTTCCCTTTAAATTTTACTTATGGGTTCCTTTTCAGTTTGTTATATACATTTACACTAAAAACTAAAAACCGAATGGGTTCCCGGGAACCCGTAGTTTCTTAATAAGTCCGCCCCTGGGGCTTTATCATGCCATGTAGGATCCATGTCACCGCCATGTCAGCAAAGGGGCTTTATCATTCCCCCCTTTAATTTGGAGGGTGTGGATGGAGCCCCGTGTAATGATTAAGTAATTATTTATTTAAATATTAATTTTTTTAAATTAAATGGCAATTTTAATAACTACAAAATTAAAAATAAAAACATAATTTCATTAAAAAAAACTACAAAGTCAAAAAAAAAAAAAACATTACATTCTAGAAAAAAAACATACCATACTAGAAAAAAAGGCAACATACTTAAAAAAAACTACATATATTTGGCCCGAATTTGTGCCTTACGAGCCTCCAAAATGACTCGGTCCTCCTCCGAGACATGTGACAGATCCCTTGCGAGAAAGTCCATGTCTCTCGCAATTTGTTTCTCCATTTTCATTTCTTGTTCTTTTTCCCTAATGGAGATTATTTGCTTCAGATCTGCCTGGAACTCGGTAATCATTGACGGGCCATCTGATTTAAGTAGACTTTCCACGTGCCTTTGCCTTGGCTTTACTTTTATACCTACCAGTTGGACGAGGCAGCTCTTGGGGTTCTTCAAACTCGTCAGCATCCTCGTTTAGATTAATTACTGTACGAGCATCTGACCCAGAAGGTTCGGTGGTGGATGTCGATTTGGACCGTTTGGATCTAGGGCGGGTTGGGTCGAACGGTGGCACAAGGTGCCACTTTGGAGATTTGCGAAGAAGCTCCCATGTGGTTACCAGGTTAAACATATGCCCATGGTGCATTCTATACTCGGTGTGGGCTTCGGTCATGATATAGACATCGCTCGCACCACTTCTCCTTCGAGTGTTATTGACGAGGTTATTGTATATGCTGTTGAAGTTGCTAACCTTCGTCCTCAAAGCCCCCCACTTTCCCGAAAAAGAGTCGGGGGCTCGATACACGCCACGACCCATTGCAGCGAAAAACTTATCGCGTATACGACCCCAAAATGCCTTTATGTCTTGGTCGTCTCCTAAAAAAATATTATTTAGACAAGCATAAAAAATATTATTTAGACAAGCATAAAAAATAGTATTTAGACAAGCATAAAAAAAATTATTTACCAACAATCTCGTCCTCCGACACGTCGAGCCAAGCTTTTGCCAACTCGAACTCTTCCTTAGGCGACTAAAATTCTACCTTCTTTGTCGCACGTTTTTCGGTCTCATCCTTCTTTTTATGGCTTCTTTTTTTGATAGAAGAGGATTCGACTTGGGTTTCGGGAACAAATTTCGGTTCGCTTGTGTCTTGGGCGGGTATGTTTGGTGGTGGCATGTTTGGCGGAAAAAAAGGGGGTTGAGAATAATACCCGAAATATGGAGGAGGCATCGGTTGAGTGGTGGGATGAGGAGAAGTTGGTGGCATTGGATAATATCCAACCTCCCCCGTACGCGGGTCTCGGCGATAGCGGTCCTCTTGCTCGTTGTTTTGCAAAGTTTGCCAATGCGGACTGGTCGGATCCCATGGGTTGTTTGGGTTGTTAGGAAACATTGTTGGAAGTTTTTAAAAAAATGAAGAGAGTTGTATAAAAATGGAGGTAGAGAGTGAAAGGATATGATTTAAAAAGAGGTAGAAGTTGATATTTATAGTGTGATTTTATAAATAAAATAAAAAGTAAATTTTTTTTTAAAAATTTTTGACCATTTCGACGGTCCAAAACATTCAATTTGTCTCGGTCCCTGTGCGTTGCCGCTCGCCATAGCGGTGGTGGAGCTTCAATGGCGCCTCGGCTATGGCGCCGGGGGTGTGGTCGATTTGAAGGGGGGCGCTATAGGCGGCCAGGTGACGAAGGGTGGCGCCCCACACCCTCCAGCCTTACGACTTATACTCTTTGGATCGTGTATGGGCTATACTCTTTCAGATCTTTGTACCTTTCTTTAACGTCTCTCATTCTATTCCAAAAATGCCCTTTTAAGTCTAAATAACTTCCTTTTCACTAATTACCTGCAAATTCTCAACAAAACATTAATAACTATTTATTCTTATCTAATTTGAGATAATTACCCCTAAAAGCAAGTAATTTAAAACTAAAATATTATGTAGGGATGGCAAAAATACCCGAGCCCGATGAGTATACCCGAAACCCGACACAAATGGGACGGGTATATCCGATACCCGATGGGTATTGGGCCGGGTATGGATTTAGTTTTAAAAATTTTAACGGGTATGGGTCGGGTATGAGATTAGGTGATACCCGACCCGATTACCCGAAACCACAAACCCGTTTATCCGAACTATATACCCGATCATGTACCCGAAGTTTTTAATTTATATTATTATTTTCCATTAACCCTTATCTATTAGTGATTTATTTTAGTATGTTCATAATGTAAAAAAATAAATTTTCTTTTAGCATATGTATTTGATGATAGTATTTATATTTTATGTGTTGTGAAGTATATACATATAAGTGTATACATATTATAAAGTTATTATTAATTTATGCTAAAACTTATATTTATGTAATGTATATTTAATTTATAATAGTTGTTACATACATAAAAGTATATAATAATTATAATAGTAAAAATGTATTTGAAAATCCCAATGTATATTTTTTAACAAACCAATGGGTATACCCGATGGGTATTGGGTCGGGTATGGGACACGATTTTACAACCGGATATGGGTATGGGATTGCCAATACCCGACCCGAACCTGACCCATTGCCATTATTATGCATCCTATGACTACATTACGTCACAAAGGTTGAAATTGCTTAATTTGGTCACTTTTCTATAATCTTGGAGTTCCATTGAGAAAGGCACTAGAATTTGAATAAGCTCTTGGTAAATAAATGGTGACTCAAATCAGGTTGAACGATTTACCATATCAGACTTGTGTGATGTAATGACTCACTGAATCAACATAATATTTATGACAATATCATAAAAGAATGTTGATTTCTTGAAAACTTATATGTTAAACTGTAAACGTATTGACAGAAAAACTAGAAAGTTAGAAGTGACAGTGTCGATCCAGTATGGGTAAACGGGTCAATCCATGTTATAGTTCATCTAATGAGTCAGAATTAGTATACTTTATAGTTATAGTTATAGTCACTTAGGGATGGCAAAAATACCCGAGCCCGATGGGTATATCCGAAACCCGACACAAATGAGACGGGTATACCCGATACCCGACGGGTATTGGGCCGGGTATGGGTTTAGTTTTAAAAATTTTCGCGGGTATGGGTCGGGTATGGGATTAGGTGATACCCGACCCAATTACCCGAAACCACATACCCGTTTACCCGAACTATATACCCGATTTTTTTAATTTATATTTTTATTTTCCATTAACACTTGTCTCATGTTGATTTATTTTAGTATGATCATATTGTGAAAAAAATAAATTTTCTTTTATTATATGCATTTGATAATAGTATTATATTTTGTATGTTGTGAAGTATATACATGTAAGTATATAAGTATAATAAAATTATTATTAATTTATGATAAAACTTATATGTATGTAATGCATATTTTTAATTTATAATAGTTGATGTATAAATAAAATTATATAATAATTATAATAGTAAAAAAAGGTATTTAGAAATCCCAACGTATATCTTTTAACAAACTAATGGGTATACCCGGTACCCGCGGGTATACCCGATACCAGACGGGTAATTACCCGACAAATACCCGATGGGTATTGGGTCGGGTATGGGACACGATTTTATAACCGGGTATAGGTATGGGATTACCAATACCCGACCCGAACCCGACCCATTGCCATCTCTATAGTCACTCTAAAGTCTAAAGCTTGTTAAAAATGCATTGAACTTCTTAATTTTTTATAGAACAAATTGTCTTTTTAATAATATAGTTTCTTAGTCATCATGTTAATTATTTTTAAAAGAGTAGATTGCCATTTTAGTCCATGAGTTTTGTCTAAATTTGCCATTTTAGTCCAAATAGTTTTTTTTTGCCTCTGGGTTCTGACTTTTCTCTTTTGTTGCCATTTTGATCACATACACTAACTCCATCCAAAAACTCCATCTTTAACCAGGGGTATTTTGGGGATTTTCATTTTAAATGTTTTCAATTGCCATTTTGATCCAATTCCAAAAAATCAAAAAAATTCCAAAAAATCAAAAAAATTCCAAAAAATTCTAAAAAATAATAAAAATTCTAAAAAATCATAAAAATTCTAAAAAATTCTAAAAAAATACAAAAAATCCGTTTCGGCGCGAACCGTTTCGAACCCGAACCGTTTCGAGCTGAACCGTTTCGACGCGAACCGTTTCGACCCGAACCGTTTCGAGCTGAGCCGGTTCGACGCGAACCGTTTCGACCCGAACCGTTTCGACGCGAACCGTTTCGAGCCGTACCGTTTCGAGCTGAACCGTTTCAACGCGAACCGTTTCGAGCTGAACCGTTTCGACGCGAACCGTTTCGACCCGTACCGTTTCGAGCCGAACCGTTTCGACGCGAACCGTTTCGAGCCGAACCGTTTCGAGCCGAACCGTTTCTAGCTGAACCGTTTCGACGCGAACCGTTTCGACCCGTACCGTTTCGAACCGAACCGTTTCGAGCTGAACCGTTTCGACCCGTACCGTTTCGAGGCACGGCTCGCGTCGAAACGATTCAGCTCGAAACGGTTCGGGTCGATACGGTCGGGTTTAAACGGTTCGCGTCGAAACGGTTCGGTTCGAAACGGTTCAGCTAGAAACGGTTCGGCTCGAAACGGTTCGCGTCGAAACGGTTCAGCTCGAAACGGTACGGGTCGAAACGGTTCGCGTCGAAACGGTTCAGCTCGAAACGGTTCGGGTCGAAACGGTACGGGTCGAAACGGTACGGGTCGAAACGGTTCGCGTCGAAACGGTTCAGCTCGAAACGGTTCGGGTCGAAACGGTTCGCGTCGAAACGGTTCAGCTCGAAACGGTTCGGGTTCGAAATGGTTCGCGCCGAAACGGATTTTTTGGATTTTTTAGAATTTTTTAGAATTTTTATGATTTTTTAGAATTTTTTGGAATTTTTTTGATTTTTTGGAATTGGATCAAAATGGCAATTGAAAACATTTAAAATGAAAATCCCCAAAACACCCCTAGTTAAAGATGGAGTTTTTGGATGGAGTTAGTGTATGTGATCAAAATGGCAACAAAAGAGAAAGGTCAGAGACCCAGAGGCAAAAAAAAACTATTTGGACTAAAATGACAAATTTGAATAAAACTTAGGGACTAAAATGGCAATTTACTCTTTTTAAAATTTTAAGAACGGAAGAGAATAGTTTGCACTTTGGACCTATACTATAAGATGACATGTTTTGACCCGTTGCGTAGCAAGCTGCTAACTTGACCTGGCCATTTTGATAACTGTAAGAAGATTAGAAGAGGATTGTAAGAAGGAAATGTGGTTCTACCATAATGGCCTATGACCCGGCCCTCTTGATCCACCAAAAACTTGGTAAAGATCCATTTGATCCTTGATTCAAATATAGTCCCTTTACAGCTTTACTTGCTTTAAGACACTTGTAAACTGGTGCTGATTTGGTTCGCTGACACAAACCCGTTGTTCTTAAGAGGATGTCCTGGTGGTAAAGTGGTGTGCTCCCTAACGAAGTGGTTCTGGGTTCAAATTTTGTGGATTTGCACATATGGTGATTTTAGGAATAAAGTTATTGTCTATGTAGCACGGAAACGGGTACGGGACTGGGGTACGGGGACGATACGGGTACGGAGAACGGCAAAACTCAAAAATTCAAGATACGGGTACGGCAAACGTACGGTAAAAAATATAAAAAAAAATAAAATTATATTATAAAACTATTCATACATATTGAACTTGTCTACGTCTTTCAATCAAAGTTAAACACATATAGATAAAATACATGAAATTTTTATTGATAAAACTCTAACATAGATCCGATTTTTTACCCATAATAGATATATAAACAATTGAAAACGGAAAAATACTTGTAAACCAAAAATTAGAAAAAAAAAAAAAACATATTGTTAAACACAATTGACTAACCATTATTCAATAATAAAACTCACCAATGGTGTACCCAATTTAATTAAATATATTAACACTTGATATAAAATGTTAACTTTAGGGAAGTTTAAAATTAAAATTGAACTAAAAGGTTATATTTGTAATTTTATTTGAACTGAAGGGTTTAATGTGAAAGTTGGTTTTTATTCATTTGAAATAAAACCCTAATTTTATCACCCCACGTCTTCCTCATCCCTGAAACTTCCATCGCCGCCACCACCTGAACTCCATAACCAATCTTTTTCTTCATTGTTTCGTATCATCGGCCGATGTTACAGAATCTGCAAGGCTTTGAGTCGGTTTTATTTATAATTAAACCCCTAATTTTAATAAGGAAACGTCCCCGAAACGTGGAACTGCCGTCCCCTTATTCCCGGAAACGTCCGGGGGACGTCCCCATGGCGTTTCGCGTTTCCGTCCCCGCGCCGTCCCCGGGACGGGTACTCATGGTTCCATCACGTCCCCGTGCTTCATAGGTTATTGTAGATTAGATAATGTGTGTTTGCGGGTAAAATAAAAGAAAATAAAAATAAAAGAATGTCTATTTATGATATATACCAAATTCAGGTTGATTGTATAGGGGTTTTTTTTTTTTTTTTTTTTGTTTTTTTTTTTTGCCTTTTTGTAATTTTAAACTTTGGCCCAGCAGTTTAATCAGCTTCTTTTTTTCCTTTTTTTAACAAATTTATATTATTACCCGAAAATAAAAATAAAAGAATGTCTATTTATGATATATACCAAATTCAGGTTGATTGTATAGGGGTTTTTTTTTTTTTTTTTTTTTTTTTTTTGCCTTTTTGTAATTTTAAACTTTGGCCCAGCAGTTTAATCAGCTTCTTTTTTTCCTTTTTTTAACAAATTTATATTATTACCCCAAATAAAGTTACCAAATAACCCTTAACTTACTCTTTTTCTTAGAAATTTTTAGTTTCCTTTTATTATTTTTATTCACATTTATTTTTATCTACGTTTCCAATGTTTTGATGTGTATTTTTTTTTTCCATAGAGTGAGTACCAAACTGCTCACATACCGTTTTCCTTTTTTTATAAAGTTTTTTGGAATATTACTAGCTATTTTGCTGCAATATGTAGGTTTGCATTAAGGTTTTGCTTTCCTATATAAAGTTCTGAGTTTTTTAGCGGTTTCGTTGACTTTATGTTATTAACAGCTTGAGGACGTTAGTTGCTATACTTTAATAATAACTTTCGAGGATGTTAATTTCTTGTGTGGTTCGTAGACACAAATCTAGTTAGGCATTAACTTGCAAAAATAACAAAAGTTTATGTTATGCACCTTTGTGTGTGCATGCCAAAATTTGAAGCCCAAATTCCTGTAATCTGGGCTCTTGGGCCTTAATTCTTGGACTCCTTTCCGCTAAATTGCAAACTACCCAGACAAAGATATACTGAGGGCCCATTGAACAGAAAAAAAAATCTAAACAAGAAAGGTTTTGTGTTTAATTTAAGAAAGGGACGTCTGTTATTCTGTATTGGCCTACCTCAAACGTGTATTCTCCGTGTGTACTTGATTCTTCCATAAGCATGTCTGAAAACGATTTTAGATCAACTTACATACGTGTCATTTCGATTTATGCACCTACTTATTTTTAAGACATATCAGGTCCCATTATCATTATCACTATCATTATCATATTTATTCAGGAGTCCTAATAATCACACCCTAAAATCTTAATTTTACATCTTTATACGGCCTGTATAGACAAGGGCGAAGCTATGAGAGGGGGGGGGGGGGCGCCCGACCCCCGGAACTTTTTGCTCAGTAGTGTTATGTATGTACGTTTCATATAGAATTTTTTAGATATATACGTTTTCGACCCCACGGTTTTATAAAACAAAATTAGGTATATACTTTTAGGTCTGGTGACTTCCGACCTCCCGGTGGAAATTTTCAAGCTTCGCCACTGCGTATAGAATAATTGACATGACCAACATTGGGTCGTATAATGTTATACGACTCGTATACATAAAGAAAATATTAGGCCGTATAACATTTTATATGGGTCGTATAACATTATACGGGTCGTATAGAATTATATGAGATTTGGGTCGTATAACACTATATGGGTCGTATAACATTCTATACGGGTCGTATAATGTTATACGGCTCGTATATATGGACAAAAAAACATTCTCTAACATTTTTTTATGCAACAATCAGTTATACGGTCCGTATAACTCTGTACGGGCCGTATACATGTAGGGGTGTGAAAATAAGATTTTAAAGGTGTGAAAATAGTGGGAGCCTTATTTATACTATCGTCCCATTATTATTATCATATTTATTTATTCTACTATTACTTAAAGGACAAAGTCGGCGGAAACCCCACCGGCTTTGCCTTCCCCTCCCCCTACTTTTACGATATTGTAGTTATGGTCCCTTAATTTTGTTACCTTCAAAGTTTCATAAAATGACAAATTTTGTCTCTAAACTACTACTTCATTTTACAAATAGTTTGCATTTGATACCCCAACTTTGCGGCAGTTTCCTTTTCAGCCCCAACTTTGTTATAGTTTCCTTCTTACCCCAAAACTTTATCAAATTTTATCTTTAACCTTTCTTAGCCCTTAAGTTTAGGAATTAAAATTTTTAACCACTTAACTTTTTATGAACTTTGTGAATGCTACTTTGACTCCCCCAAACTTTCACGATGTTGCAATTTTAGCCCATTAACTTTGGTACCTTCAAAGTTTCATAAAAATGGAAAATTTAATCCCTAAACTACTACTACATTTTAAAAATAGTTTGATTTTGACACCCCAACTTTGTGGTAGTTTCTTTTCAGCCCCAACTTTGTTATAGTTTCCTTCTTACCCCAAAACTTTATCAAATTTTATCTTTACCCTTTCTTAGCCCTTAAATTTAGGAATTGCAATTTTTAACCACTTAACTTTTTATAAACTTTGTAAATGTCACTTTGACCCCCTCGAGACTTTTTGTGTTGACAATATAAATTCGAGTTAGTCGGGTCGCGTATAATACGTTATCATTGTACGATATAAATTAGATTTACGTTATGTTTTGATCCAATCCAATGGAACTATAAGATACATTGAGTTCAATCGGATACGTCAAAACGTGCATTTCCATATCGTTAACACATCACATAACGCTTGTATTAATCCGTTCGATATTTGCGAAGTATCCGCGCCGCAAAGCGCACAGATCTTGTTACTAGTTACTATCTTAAATATGAATTTCGGTCACATTTACACAACCATTCCTCCCTTTTAGACTTTGACACAAAATAGTCCTTCCTTTTGTAGCCACAAATGGTCTCTCCTTTTTTTGCTTTTACACAAATAGTACTTCCATTTTTCCACCCATCATATAAATCCTTAACTTTTATAAAAATGCAATTTTAACCCTACACTATTACTCCATTTTACAACCCCTCAACTTTTGAAAAGTGCAATTTTCACCATCCCTCAACTTTAAAAAATTGCAGTTGTAACCTCCACGCTATTACTCCAATTTACAACTCCCTCAAATTGTGGTCTACATTTTGACGTAAACTTTTTTTTTAGAAACAAGTTAGGTCAAATATAATACGTTTCGTGCTTATTTTCTGTATGTTTCCAGTAGGTCTACATTTCACCGTAAATTTAGTTCCAAATCAAATGGAGTCATATATAATATGTTCTCATTCGACAATATAAATTCAAGTTACTCTATGTTTCGACCCTATCACAACACGGAAGGGGTACAATTCAACCCTTGATTTTGCTTTTTTGTATGTTTTCTATGTATGAGTCGAGTCACATATAAATACGTTATGATTGAACGATATAAATTTTACTTTACATTTTTATCCTTCCGCAATGCTTTGAGTTAAAGTGGGTACGTCAAGATGCGTTTTCATATAGTTAACGAATCACATAACGTTTGGACTAATTCGTTCAATGTTTACAATGTATCCGTACAGCAACGCATGCGGCCGCATGGGTCTAAGTACTGGTTGTAACTTATTGATATAACATATGATTGTGATGCATGATGACAAATAGATAAGGTGAACACGTGTAATAATCTTGTTATTAAAACAAAAAAAAAGTATGTATAAAAATAATTGTTCTCAACATGCACACAAAGACGGTGAGTACATATAAACATCATTATGTCCCAAATAGAGTCGGTTTAACCATTTGGTGGACTAAAGCAAATTAAAAACTTGAGGCCTTTTTTCTAAAAAAATACTATTTGAGAAAAATCTTCCTTTACCCGAGCTTGGGACCGGCAAAATAAATTAAAAGGTTTATTGTTGGCGAAGTTAATTTTTTATACACTTTTTGTATGTGTAACGATAAGTTCAACCCAACCCAAATATCATATATAGTTTTTTTTTTTTAAGATTAGAGGCCCTATTGATTTAGAGGCCTAAAGCCCAAGCCTCAAAATACTTAGGCTTGGGCCGGCCCTGTCCCAAATACTATTAATGTGTTTTGTGTGTGTCGTGTGGATAAGGAAACTCTAAAATTAAGCATCGAGCATGCCAGATAGCCAGAGTGAGATGATCTACAAACTACACCTTAAAAGTGTTCATTCGTAACCAAAAACAAAACCATGAGCTTAAAATTGTAAATCGATAATCAGCCGGTATCCAGAGTCTCTAAGATAGCTTTCCAAAAATCAGCTAGTATCCAGAATCTTTCCAAAAATCAGCTAGTATCCAGAATCTTTAAGATAACTTTAATTCTACTAGACAGTATAATCATTAAAACTAGTTTTAATCGTATTAAGTGTGCAAAGACAAATTTTATTTAAACTGATCATGTAATTGACGACAAGGCCCACTTGGTGTCTAGTTTCCCCGTCTTGGGCTCCGCTTTTACTTGGGCTCATTAACCGGCCCAAAACCAATTTTTGTCTCTTTTAAGAGAACTCTGAGAAAGGCGGGAAAATAGATGTCTTATCTCTCTCAGACAACATTAATTGCCTACATTAATTGCCTGAAGGCAATATGAAGTAATCGTCGGAAACAATACAAGAAGGCAACTGGCTTCATTTAATGGCCAAGACATCAAACCGTTGGGGACCAGACACGTGTCTGAGTCTCCCAAGGATCTCACAAGACCGTTAGATGATACGGAGGCTTTCTCTGAGGAGATAAGCCAACCTCGTTATATAAGAAAGGAGCATCATCGTGCAAGGTATGCATTCAATACCGATTACATTAAATACACATTCACCATAGATTTAATCCCGACATTCCTGGGATCACATTTAAGGCTTCAAGCCTAGGATTCACACTGATAAAGATATTCCGGCAATCATAAACTCATCGGAATAAGCTCCATGTTCTCCGGCAAGTTTACTTACTCTCACGCCGGAGCTTGGTCACGGATCCCTCTCTCGAGGCCCTCCGTGGCGAGGCTAATGGTGTTTTCTTTTGTAGGAAGACAAAACCGATCCATTGCAACGTTGGCGAGCCTCATCGACTTCTCACCGGAAATTAGGGACTCGACATTGGAGCCATCCGTGGGACCCTATCCGTATATTGGTCTCATCAAGAACCTAAGACGTTGTAAAGGATTTCTTTTGTAAGAAACAACATGGTTACACCACCTCCTAGCTCCCAAGTAACAAAGGTGATCCGAGACACTAACGAGGTAGTGACCGTTGAAGACATCACCAACGAGGTTGAAACAAGTGACAGGACTGGACTGTCGGTAAAGAAGGGTGCCATCACACCGGATTTCATGTCCATGTACAGAGATGAGCTACGAAAACAGCTCGAGGGTCAGGGGAAACAGGGAAAAACTTGAAAGCCTACGGTCTAGACTCTCCTTTGACATGCCGTCAGACAGGAACAACACCAGTCCTCACGAAGGTAACACCGATTCAAACTCATTAACAGCGTTCATGACCGCCCTGAGGCAGATGACACCCGAAGAAAGAGAGATGTTGGTGAAAGGGAAAAGTGACACAGAGACAGAAGGTAAGAATAAAGACAGCCAGGATGATAGCACGCTAAACAAGCCTTACTTACCCAAGGATCTGGTCGAAGTTTCAAAGTTTACTAAGAGGATTGCTGAGGCCCCCATGCCCCTATACTCAAACCTCTTCTCAACATAGACGTCTTTGCATTTCAACATATAGATATGTGTGGAATCCCCTGAAGTTTAACGGAGCACAGGATTAACACCCATAGTTGGGTGAGACCTGTTAAACAGAAGAAGCGAAGCATGGGGCCTAATTAGAGGAGGGCTGCCTGCGAAGAATCAAAAAAACTTCTCAGAGTTGGGATAGTCAGAGAGGTTAGGTATCCCTCATGGATTGCTAATCCGGTGATGGTCAGCAAGAAGGACGGGAGATGGAGAATGTATATAGACTACAAAGACTTAAACAAAGCTTGTCCTAAAGACTGCTATCCCCTCCCTAAAATAGATGTCCAAGTTGATTCCCTGACCCAATACCCTTTAAAGTGTTTTCTGGATACGTATAAGGGCTACCATCAAATCTAGATGTCCCTAGAAGATGAGGAGAAGCCAGCCTTCGTAACGAACGAAGGGACCTTCTGCTACACCAAGATGCCCTTCGGGCTTAAGAATGCAGGGGCTACCTATCAAAGGTTCATGAATACCTTGTTCAGAGAGCAGCAGGGAAGAAACCTGGAGGTGTATGTGGACGACATTGTCATAAAAAGCCTAACCGAGACAGCCATGCTAGAAGACATCGAAGAAACAGTCAGGACCATGCAAGAGGTCAACATGAAGCTGAACCCTGGAAAATGTTGCTTTGGGGTAGAAGAAGGAAAGTTTCTAGGGGTGGTAGTCACGAAAGGAGGAATCAAATCAAACCCTGGAAAAACGCAGGCATTGGCTGAAATGCGATCCCCCAGGTCCCTGAAGGACATCCAACAGCTTAACGACATGTTGATAGCACTCAACCGTTTCCTGTTAAAAGTGGCTGACAGATTTCTACCGTTCATGAAAGTTTTGAAGGATTGCCTCCAAACGAACAAATTCAGATGGACTCCCGAGGCTGAAGCAGTCTTCCAGGAGATGAAAGAGCTTATGTGCAAGCTGCCGACCTTGACCACTCTCGTGCCTGGGGAGGATCTGTTTCTGTATTTATCAGCATCTAAGACCACAATCAGCGCAGTAATGTTGGTGGAAATAGAGGAAAAGCAGATTCTCATATACTTCATTAGCAGGACACTGAAGGGGCCGGAAGAACGGTACCTGCCCCTAGAGAAGCTAACTTTAGCACTAGTTTTTGCTTCAAGAAGGCTTAGGAGGTATTTCCAAGCACATAAGATCATCCTGCTTACAGACCAGCACATCCAAAAAGTGTTAAGAAGGTCGGAGCTCTCTGGTTACCTTGCCAAATGGGCCATAGAACTGGGGGAGCATGCTTTAGAATACAACAAGGACTCCAGTCAAGGGTTAGGTCTTGGCGGACTTCTAGGTAAAAGTCCCAAAGGAGGAAGAAAGAGAACTCCTCAAGTGGAAGGAGGTGGAAGAACAGGAGAAAAAGAAGGACGAGGAGACAGTATTAAGGTTGTATACTGATGGAGCCTTTGGTGAAGAAGGAAATGGAGTAGGGATCACTCTCGTAAGCCCCGAAGGGATCGAATTAACCTACGCCATGCCATCCGGTTAGATTTCGAAAACACCAACAACACAGCCGAGTACGAAGCACTCCTGGCTGGGTTGAGGTTGGCTAGAAAAATGAAAGCAAAGCATGTGGAGGCTAACACGAGCTCCCAATTGGTGGTAAAACAGTACAATGGAGAGTATGACGCGAAGGATAGCTCGATGGCACAGTATGTAACCAAGGTGAAGGAGCTGGCTGGGACCTTCAAAAGCTTCTGACTAGAGTACGTTCCCCGAGGGAAGAACAGAAAAGCTGATACCCTCAGCAAATTAGCTTCAGTGGCTTTTGACCACCTGGCCCGAGAAGTGAAGGTGGAGGTCCTGACTTCCCCTTCCATTGCATACGAGGAAGTAGCTGCTGTTGACAGAACTAGAGAATCCTAGATGAACCCAATCATAAAATTCCCGAGGGACGGGATTCTCCCAGAAGATCAACTACCGGCACGAAAGGTAAGAGTAAAGCTTTCCAATATGAAATTATCAACGGAGAGCTCTATCGAAGATAATACCTGGGGTCCTCCTTGAAGTGTGTAGATGAGGAAGAGGCAAAATATGTGATACAAGAAATACACGAAAGGATTTGCGGGATGCACTCGAGGCCAAAAACGGTCGTAGCCAAGGCCATGAATGTGGGGTTCTATTGGCATCGCATGTACGAGACTGCTATGGAAGAGATCAAGAAGTGTGACAACTGTGAAATCCATGCCCTCATAACCCATCACCACAAGCACCCCATGGTCCCGGTCTCAACATCTTGACCATTCTAGAAGTGGACCATAGATATCATCGGACCATTCCCTTAGGGCCCGGGTGGGGTAAAGTTCGTCGTGGTAGCTATTGGTTACTTCACCAAATGGGTTGAGGCCAAGCCTTTGGCGAAAATTACGGGAGAACAAATGAAAAGATTCGTCTTAGATAACATCATCTGCCGGTTCGGAATACCGTTGGAACTGGTCAGCAACAGTGGTATTCAATTTGTAGGAAAACCCTTCAAACCTTGGTGTGAGCAAATGCACAAACGACAAGTTTTCACGTCGGTCACCCATGCTCAAAGTAAATGGGTTAGTAGAAAGGGCCAATCAGAGTGTGATCAGGGAAATGAAAGGAATGTTGGGGCGGAAAAAAAAGGCTGGTTGGAAAAACTACCATTTGTCCTCTGGGCTTACAGGACGACCCCCAAGGTCACCAATGGGGAAACGCCTTTTAGCCTAATTTATGGGACGGAGGCGGTCATTTCCGTTGAAATAGGTTCACCCACAGCAAGAATGAAGCTACGGGATGCTGAGAACGAGCAAGACCTTCGAATGAACCTCAACCTCCTGGAGGAAAGAAGGAAAATTGCTGCAGTTAGGGAGGCTAGGTATAAAAAGTAAATGGAGAAATACTATAATGCAAGAATGAAGAAGCTCATCCTAGTACCCAGGGACCTGGTCCTATGGGCCAATAAGATCAACCTACAGGAGAACACTAGAAAGTTAGGACTCAAGTGGGAAGGATCATATAGGGTCATGTGGGCCAATGGTAAAGGAGCATGCAAGTTAGAAACGATCCAGGGAAAGAGATCCCAAGGACCTGGAACCTGATGCAACTTAGGAAATACTATGAATGAGGATCAACCCTCAGTAGAAGGACATGAGAAAAGGCCTAAGCGCCACTTTTGTAATACAACTTATAATCAAGTTCTCTCTTTTTAATGATGATATGTATTGGGGACTCTCCCCCCAACACTTTAGTAATGAATGATCTATTTTGCAAAATTTGTTCAAACACTCGAGGACCGTTAAAACATGGTCCCAGGACGGGGCAATGCACCAAGGCAGACGTGCCTGATGGCTGTAAACCCCACAAGATAAAGGACATAAAAAATATACACACATGTACATAGGCATAGCAAGCATGCTAACCAAAATTCTCGGCCGTGGGGCAGGACGAGATCGACTAGTCCAAAAAAGACAAACAACAGTTTATTGCTCAAAACGGCAACTACAAACTAGTTCAACCTGTCTTTCTACAAACGATTTACAATTTGTAATCAAGCTACAAATAAAGTGTAAGCAAACATACATTATGAACAAAAGCTTGTAAACAAGCTACAAATAAACAACTTCCCATCTCTTGCAAACTCGTGAGTAAAGAACGATCCGGAAAGTAAAAGGCCCAAGAATACTGTCACACCCCAACCGATGGCGGAAACATCAGGATGAGACAAACAAATTGCTCAAAACGTCATAACACTATGTGACAATATAATTTAAATTAAATTTCATAGCAATACTAAAAATGTCATACAAATTCAAATAAGAACAACATTGTCTCAAACATAACAACAAAGTAAACGTCTATTCTAGGTGTGTTTCTAAGTCCACCTAAATCTCGTTTCTTCGTTTAACATCATCTCGTATATCAACCTGCAAGAAGTATTAAAATATATCAACAAAAAGTTAGCGAGTATACAATTTTTCATACATAGCATAATATAGAATAAAAATGTTAACGGCTCACATGAAATACAATATGCAAGTTACTAATATGCTGAAACGGTGTACTATATGTTCAAACCCACGTATACAACGCGTTAATTTTGCCTATCCCAAAGAATAACAGGAGGTTAACATGTTTAACTTTACAATACCCCAAGACTAATGGGCGGTGCGTTAATCCTATAGCGCTATAATTGTTAAGGTAAGCTAGCAAAGTTAATGAGCATATATCGGCACAAAAAGTTTACATAGCATACAAGTCTAACAAGCATCATATAGTTTCATGTTTAACGTGGATAGAGTGTGATTAAAATAGTTTCAAGTGTTGTGTTTTTGTATATCATACATGTTGCACCCAAAGTGTAAAAAATAAAATGGGATCGAGTATACTCACGGTTTTGCAAGCTTTCCACTTGGTAAATCCGCGAGATTTGTTGGTTGATTAGGATGGAACACCGTGTCCTTCTACACGAAGAAACATAGGTGTGTGAGTATAGGATGTTAACGGAAGATTAAAGATCCGGAGTTTAAAAGGACATGAAAATAGACATATGAGCAAGTAATCATCTATGACATAATACATGTTTTTGACACTATGAAACTCAAAAGAGTTTGAATGCTTTCATGGGTCAAAATGCCCATTAGAATCGTAACAAATACCATGGTCTTAGATGATGTAACTTAACACTTTGACAAATAACCACTAGGCTATCATCAAAGGTTTGGTTACTTAGATATTATATATGTATTTTATAGTATATATTATAGTTTAAGTCCAATCATGTATTAATATAACATCATACAAGTCATGCATGAGGTAGTAAGATGAATCTTCCATTTAGGTACCTCTTCGGTATTCACCACTACACATGTTGTCATAGACAACAAGGAGGGTCAAGAATATACAATAAAGAATGAAATAACTACAACTAATCTAAGAAAACATCAAGTGATGTGTGGATTTTCAAGTAGGATAGCCCAAGCTAACCTTATAATCATACAATCTTCAAGCTCTATGCTTGTTCATTACTTGTGGGTTAAAACCCTATTGAAGACGGGCCAATGGATTACTCCATTTATCCGTCTTTGGGCCATTGCCACACGGGCCCAACACTAAGGTTTCCTCTTTAGAAAATGAGCGGGAAACAAGGATTCAGAGAACACAGGCAACATTTAATGCCTAATATGAAAAGGATCTCGGCTGACATTGTACTTCTCAAGCCGGAAACATTAAACGAGGTCGCAATCCTACCGTTGGGGGTCAGACACGTGTCTGAACCCCCCCGAAGACCCTCGAAACCCGTTAGATCATCTCATTAAAATATCTCACATGGGAGATAAGGTTTCCGGGTTATATAAGGCAAAAGGGCGATGATCAAACAAAAAACTCAAGGTATTACACTAATGACTCTCTCTCATTTATTCCGACCAAGATTCTCCCACATTAAATACACATAAATTTATTAGATTCACACCATAGAGGAACATTCCGGTGATCAAACTCATTGGAATAAGCTTCTCATACTCTCCGGCAAGTTTACTTACTCTCACGCTGAAGCTTGGTGACGGATCCCCCTCCCGGGGCCCTCCTTGACGAGGCTAACGGTTTACTTTTTTGTAGCAACAAAGGCTGGGATACCTCGACATCAGCGAAGACCCTTTGAACGTCACCAGGGATTTGGGTATTCGACATTGGCGCCATCCGTGGGACTATACAGTCTAGCTGGTACTCTCACTCCGAAACTCTGACGTTGAGGCAACCCATTTTACAAGAAGCAGCATGGCAACACCACCCAGCTCACGTACCATCCAGATGGTGCAGAACGATCATGATAAGGTCACAATGGAAGACATAACTCATGAGGAAGATAATGAAAATCAAGTGGAAACTTTGGAAAATGAGGAGGCCATTACTCCAGATGTTGTTGCCATGCACAGAGAGAAGTTAAAAAAGTATCTTGAGGATCTAGAAAGACAAGAGAAACTCGACAGCCTCAGGGCTATACTGTCCTTCGACACACCTTCCAACCAGGAAGGGGTGGATCCACAAAACAAAAGCAGCGGCAGTGACCCACTTGAAACCTTCATGACAGCCCTTAGACAGATGTCCTCGGAGGAGAGAGAGGATCTCATTACAGGGAAGAAACAAAAAGGAAAAGGAAAAGAAAAGGAAAAGGAAAATCAAAGCAATGATGGTCTGGATCAACCCTACCTCCCTTGGGACTTAGCTGAAATCTCAAAGTTCACCAAGAGAATTGCTGAAGCACCCATGCCCCCTAAGACGAAGCTACCTCCAAACTTCGACAGTTATGACGGAACTAGAGATCCTGAGGATCATCTCCAAGCTTTCAAGGGGGCAGGACAACTGGGACGGTGGCCCATGCCAGTTTGGTGCCATATGTTTGTGCAGACCCTGACGGAGGGAGCCAGGCTCTGGTTTGACAGCCTTCCCCCCGGAGAGATTGACAGCTATGAAGAGCTAAGTGAAAAGTTCCTGAGGAACTTTGGTCGGCAAAGGAAAGTGGTCAAGAACCCAAACGAAATCTTGCACATAAGGCAAAGGGACAATGAGCGGATAGATCAATTCATGGAGAGGTTCGTCAAGGAAAGCATGAACATCAAGGACGTCCCAGAGGTCATGAAGATCAGCAGTTTCATTAATGGGTTAAAACATGCACAACTATGCGAGAAGCTGGGAAAGGAGTTCCCATACTCGTTTGACAACCTCATGGACAAGGTTAGAGCCTTTGTCAGGGGCAAGGAGACAGTCAGCAAAGCTAAGGAGATGGACACCCCACCCCGAAGGGTCAACCCAGCTGCAAAACCTCCCGAAAAAGGTACATCTTACTCAAGAAAACCAGCTTTTGATAGAATGTTACATGATAGAATGAGGCCCTCATATTCCCCATATAGGCCTCAGGGGAGGGGCCCGTCCCCCTATTCTGACAGCTTCACCCCCTCACCAAAACCCCAAGTGAAATACTGGCCACTGAGAGGGTGAAGAGTTCCTTCCCAAGACCACCACCCATAAAACCAGGGCCAAAGGCACAACCGAACGAATACTGTGACTTCCACAAGGGGTTCGGTCACAAAACTGATGATTGTGTGTATCTAAAGAGGGAAATAGAGGCCGCGGTGAAAACGGGCAAACTGGCCCATTTGGTTAAGGAAATTAAGGAAGGAGGAGGGGATCGCAAAGGGAAAGATGCGAGGGAGCCTGGAAGGGCCGATGTAGACATGATTCGAAGGAGGGATGAATTTGATACCACCAGAAGTGTAAAGGCCAAAATTCTGGGCTCCCCAGACCGCATGAAAGCTCCCGTCTTGATGCCACACCTGGAGGAAAACGAGGTGCAGCGACTCCCCCTCAACATCTCAGCCATAATAGCAGGTCACAAGGTGGCCAGAATACATGTGGACGGGGGATCCGGAGTAGAGGTAATATATGAGCACTATTTTCTCAGATTTGACAGGGATGTAAGGGATAGGCTCGAGGAGGACTCTATCCCCCTAGTAGGTTTCAACAACAGTGTGTCACACCCCCTGGGAAAGATCAGACTCCCATTTACAGTCGGGGTAGGAGATCGTGTCCGAACTATAAACCTAACTTTCACAGTGGTTCGAGCACCCTCAAAATACAATGCAATCCCGGGGAGACCTGGGATTGGGGATCTACAAGCACAGGCATCAACCCCACACGGAGCTTTAGTATTCCAAACGCCAAAAGGCTTGGCTTGGGTAAAATCTGCATATGAAGTAATTTCTTCCGTACCTGAGGGGGAAATATCTGAGAAACCCCAAAAGGATGGGGTCGAAGTGTGGGTCCTTTGTGACAGGTTCCCGGAGCAGACAGTTAAAGTGGGAAGTCACTTGAGTGACAAGTGTAAAAGTGCTCTCAAGGAGCTGCTCCTTCTTAACATAGATGTATTTGCATTTCAACATGGACACATGACAGGAATTCCAAGAAGCTTGACCGAACACCGACTCAATACATACACCTGGGCAAAACCAGTCAAGCAAAAGAGACGGAGCATGGGCCCCAGCAAGAGGAGGGCCGCCCGTGAAGAAACCAAGAAGCTGCTCAGAGCCGGAATAGTAAGAGAAGTGAAATACCCATCTTGGGTTGCTAACCCGATCATGGTCCAGTAGAAAGACGGAGGGTGGAGGATGTGCATCGACTTTCAAGACCTAAACAAGGCATGCCCCAAGGATTGCTACCCCCTCCTGGAGATAGACGTCCAAGTGGACTCCTTATCTCAGTACCCCCTGAAGTGCTTCTTGGATACCTACAAAGGATATCATCAAATACAGATGTCGATAGAAGACGAGGAAAAGACCGCCTTCATCACAGACGAAGGGACATTTTGCTACACCAAAATGCCCTTCGGGCTCAAAAATGCTGGAGCCACCTATCAGAGGTTCATGAACACCCTTTTCAGAGAACAACAGGGACGAAACTTGGAAGTATACATCGATGAAATTGTTATCAAAAGCCTGACCGAGATGGCCATGATAGATGACATAGCTGAAACTATTCGAACCATGCAAGATGTGAATATGAAGCTGAACCCCGGAAAGTGCTGCTTCGGGGTAGAGGAGGGGAAATTCTTAGGAGTGGTGGTCACTAAGGGCGGAATCAAAGCTAACCTAGAAAAGACTCAAGCTGTAGCCGAAATGTGGTTCCCCAGGTCCCTAAAGGACATCCAACAGTTGAATGGGAGGTTAATCGCCCTGAACCGTTTCTTATCAAAGGTAGCCGACAGGACCCTTCCTTTTATGAGGGTATTGAAGGACTGTCTTCAAACGGACAAGTTCAAATGGACTCCTGAGGCGGAGACCGCTTTCCAAGAAATGAAAGATTACATCTGCAAGCTCCCAACCTTAGCTACCCCGGTACCCGGGGATGATCTGCTTCTGTACTTGTACGCTTCGAAAACAACCATAAGTGCGGTTATGATGGTGGAAAGGGAAGGTGTCACACCCCGATTTCCACGTGTCTCACCGGTGGGCCCGGTGGGGGATTACCGTGACGATGTTGGCAACAATATAGTCAAACCACACAATTATATAATGCACAGCGGAAGCATAAGATAAATATGTAAACTTCAACCTTTGGTTGTAATATCAAATGTATTACAGGGGTTGAATATATCCACAGTGGATCGTAAATAAACATAAAGTATTTGTTCCATCAGATACTGCAATCAAGCTTGCGAGACTTATCCCGACGCTAGGGAGCTAATACCAGCCAATTTACGTTTAGGTACCTGCACTTAATCTTTTTGGGGAAAATACGTCAGTTTACACTGGTAAATACATTCAACTGACACATTTGAAAAATGTTTATTAAAATTGATTTGAATGCACAAGGCACAAACTCTTTTATAACTTGGGAAAATTATAATAAAATCTTGTGAACGTTTTACATGTTCTTTTATGCGTTCAGTAGCCCGGGTCGTGCCGGGTTAAAGATTTATAGACACACCACGTTTGCGTAAAACCGTAGTATAAAAACCAACGGCTACGTCTTTTAATTTTAATGTCGACACTTTATACCGGGTGTACGCCTACACCGGGATGTCGATGGTCGTGGCCATTTCGTAAAATGATGCCAAGGATATCCGGGACAACGGTCATTAAACCCCCCAAAGGCTTATAAGCAACAAAACTGTTTAAATGAGCCGATCATATTTAATCAATTAACCACCTAAGCGATGGAATTATATAATGCTCAATCAAGCGGTATTAATATACCGTAACCCAAGCCCATATAGGGGAAATAAGTTAAAGTATTTACCTTTGCAAGTATATTTCCTTATTTTGGATTAAATCACCGATAGCTTTTACTGGGGCTCCTAATCTGGAACGAAGGTTTTAATTAACCTTTTAGAATCCTAACGGGTCGTTATAATGGCCGTAGCCTAGACCGGTTGGTTCCGATATATATAGATATGGTTTAATCGCGCGAAAAGGCGAAAACCAAGAATGGAGTGTGATTCTGTCCCAACAAGTTCAGAGACTTGTTTTATATGGGTTAATGGTTCACACTCTGGATTTTGGGGTTCAAATAATATTATTTGACCCGTATCGGCTAAATTATGAAAACTAGTTTCATAAGCCGAACCGTGCGCGTAATAGGCGAAACGGTTAACCATGAGAGTCGTACGCTTATTTCCTGAGTCAATATGCCTTAAATGGGTTGTGGTATCAGTAGGATACCTTCCGTGATGCCCGTAACGAGTTTAAGTTAGTAATATGCTCCGTAGGGGCTTTTCGGTCCTTTTAAAGACTTTAAAAGGGCTTTTCGAGTTCTACAGGAAATCTGAGTTTCCCGAACAGCTTATAAAGCTTAAAATACTTCATTTATTATTTAAAACCAGTAGCAACTGGAATCGGGTCAAAAGACCTTGTAGAACTCATGTTTTGGCCGAAAAGGGTATATTCGGTATTTACCGAACCGCAGCCATAACCGCAGGTTATGAGCAAGGTAAAAATTATTAAAAATCTTTAAAATTCCCAAAATATTATTTTACCACAGTGGGTAAAAGTTTTGGTGACGAAAACTTGGGTTAGACGGGCGTTATGCTAATTGCGCCGTTAATTACAAAACTTTCTTAAAAGTGCGCCTTTTAGCATAACTCTCATTCTAGACCTCGGATTGACGTGAAACTTTAAGGACATGCTTATAATTTAATAAGCAAGGTTTTGGTCCGTTCACGTGTCCGAAATACTCGTTTTAATTTTAAAAGGCCGTTACGGTCAACTTTTAGGCGAATGACGGAAATACGTAAAAGACTCGGATAACTCATGAACCGACCACAGAGGTTTATACCAACATGTGACCTGGTCCTAAGAGATTCCTAAGGTATATTCATACCTCACTAAAACGGGTCAGAACTGAAGTCAAAGCAAAAGTCAAACTTTTGCGACATTCGGCTCCGAACCGGTTCAATATAGCAAATGGTCGATTCAAACGAGCGCAAGCAGGTTTATATACTTATTATCATGTTTTATGATTGTAAAAACAGGTTCCATAACATATACATTACAGATTATGCATAAATCGCCAAAATAGCTTTCTGTTGACTTTTTAACCGCACGTTTGACTCGACATTTGACATAGTTAGAGTGGTGATCAGGGGGAACCATTTTAGAGGTTTATTACCCACATAAATACCAACTCATAACCACTTTTGATTCGTCATAAGACTGAACCATTACTGATTTATTGTAAGGTCAAACCGTAGTTACGACGGTTTGGTTCTTAGCCATTTACTAAGGAAATGTGAAACCACAAAGGGTTAGATCACTTACAGAAGTTGTGTTCTTGCTTATGGAGCAGAGAAAAGTGCCTGGGAGCTCCTTAGAATGACCAGAGGTGTATGTTTAAGTTGTGTGAATGTTATGTGCAAGAATGTGGCTATTTATAGCCAATGCCATGCACCAATAATCATTACAACCACCCACAACAGTCCAGGGATGATGGGTAGGTGTCCCAGAGGTGTATGGGTCGAGTAGGGGGCACCCATGCCTCATTTATTGGAGATTGATCGTTCACTATGCTCAAAAGTCAAGAAAACATCAACTTTCTGCATCTGGGCGTCTAATGCGGCCCGCATGGAAGTTCCATGCGTTTATAATGCGGGCCGCCTGGGATTTAAATACCAGACGCGTAATTGAGGAGGCTCGCGGCCCGCCTCAACTTAACCCATTATGCAATGCGGGTCGCGTGAGGGTAAGATTTCAGAAATTTTAAATCTTTTGTCATGATTGCGAAATCCTGGTAATTAATAACGAAATCTTTCGTAATGATTTACCTGACCTTTCGGTTTTGAAGGGGTAACTTTGCGGTTTGGCCCTCGGTTATTTACCGATAGGGGCCTCGTGTTATTTACCCGCGCTATTAAGTCCCCGGTTTATTTATTAATCATTTGGAAAGCCTTAACTTTCACTGTTGACGCTTTTAACCCTTCTCATACGAATTTGAGTATAACTCTTTCGTTTTAAGACGGAACGCAGCGGAATTTATATAGTATATTCTGGTGAGCGTATAACACTGTTACGAAGCCTTGGGAACGTCAAAGGGTCACTCAGAGGTATAATTAAACATGTTGACACAGTTAACCCCTGTAGCTCGTAATCTCTCACTTTCTTCCGCGTTTCGCTTCCGTATGATCTATGTTTTATTTGTTTGAAGGCACAAGCGTTATTTAGGGTTACTATACAGTATATTTACCCTTGTTGACATTTATAACCCTCGAATTTATATACTTTCAAGGTTTGTCAAAATTAGTCCTTTATTTATTATAGATGCCACGTGTAAACAAATGACACGTGTTAACACATCATTGGACACAAAAATTCGAGGTGTTACATCCTCACCCCCTTAAAATAAATCTCGACCCGAGATTTACTCAAATAAATAGGGGTATTTTTCTTTCATTGTAGCTTCGACTTCCCACGTATATTCAGGACCTCTACGAGCATCCCATTTGACTTTTACAATCGGTACGTGCTTTCTGCGAAGCTTTTTCACCTGTCGATCTTCAATCGACAATGGTTTTTCTATAAATTTTAAGCTCTCATCTATATGCACATCTGTGTGTGGAATCACCAATGATTCATCGGCGAAGCACTTTTTGAGATTGCAGATGTGGAACACATTGTGAATTCCATTAAGCTCTTCAGGCAAGTTCAACTTATAGGCGACTGATCCGACCCGTTCAATGACCTCAAAAGGTCCTATGTATCTCGGACTCAGTTTGCCTTTCTTGCCGAAACGCATCACCCCCTTCCAGGGTGACACCTTAAGTAATACCTTTTCACCCACTTCGAAGTGAAAATCCTTACGCTTTGGGTCAGCGTAGCTCTTCTGCCTATCACGGGCAGCCTTGAGACGTTCCCGGATCTGGACAATCTTGTCCGTCGTCTGGAAAACAATCTCTGGTCCTGTTAATTGGACCTCTCCTACTTCCGCCCAACAAACAGGCGATCTACATTTCCTACCATATAATGCCTCAAAAGGCGCAGCCTTTATGCTGGTGTGGTAGCTATTATTGTAGGAGAATTCGATCAGGGGTAGGTTTTTATCCCAGTTACCACCTAAATCGATCGCACATGCACGAAGCATGTCTTCTAGCGTTTGGATAGTACGCTCACTTTGACCGTCCGTCTGTGGATGGTAAGCCGTACTAAAGTTTAAACGCGTGCCCAAAGATTGCTGGAAACTTTTCCAGAAATGAGATGTGTATCTAGTATCCCTGTCGGAGATAATAGACACAGGTATGCCGTGTAAGGCTACAATCTTATCAACATAAAGTTGGGCTAACATATCGGAGCTATACGTCTCCTTGATGGGTAGAAAATGAGCTGATTTAGTCAGCCTATCGACTATGACCCATATTGTATCGTTTCCTTTCCTGGTTTTGGGTAACTTGGTTATGAAGTCCATAGTTACGCATTCCCACTTCCACTCGGGAAGTTCAGGCTGTTGTAGCAAGCCAGACGGCTTTTGGTGCTCGGCTTTGACTTGAGCACATGTCAAGCACTTTGCTACATGGGCGGCTACAGACTTTTTCAAGCCTATCCACCAATAATTTGCCTTTAAGTCTTGGTACATCTTATCAGCACCAGGATGAACTGAGTATTTGGAACTATGGGCTTCCTGGAGAACAACATCTCGCAGTCCTCCATAAATAGGAACCCATATACGTCCGTTCAGCCTCAAGATTCCATCCTTGCTAAGAGTCAACTGCTCCTCAGTTACTCCCAGCTTTTCATTAGGATAATTAGCTTCCAACACAGCCTCTCGCTGTGCAGCTAATATCCTTTCAATCAAATTATTCTTAACCTCAATGCTCTTGGCATTGATTCGAATGGGTTTTACCCTTTCCTTCCTGCTCAAGGCATCGGCGACCACATTCGCCTTGCCGGGATGGTACCTGATTTCACAGTCATAATCATTCAGGGTCTCCATCCAACGGCGCTGTCTCATGTTCAACTCTTTCTGGTTGAACAGGTGCTGGAGGCTTTTGTGATCAGAATAAATCACAAATTTAATACCATAAAGGTAATGCCTCCACAACTTAAGTGCAAATACAACGGCACCCAACTCCAAATCATGGGTGGTGTAATTCTTTTCATGCACCTTTAATTGCCTTGAAGCATAGGCAATCACCTTGCCCTTCTGCATAAGCACACACCCCATGCCTGTGTGTGATGCGTCGCAGTAAACCACGAACTCATCAGTACCTTCTGGTAATGTTAACACAGGTGCGTTGCTTAGCTTTTGCTTCAGTATTTCGAAGGACTCTTGCTGCTTAGGGCCCCAAATGTACTTTTCTTTCTTCTTGGTCAAGGAAGTCAGGGGCGCAGCAATCCTCGAGAAGTTTTCAATAAATCTCCGGTAGTATCCTGCTAACCCCAGGAAACTACGGATTTCGGTAGGCGTCTTTGGCTCCTGCCAGTTCATGACCGCCTCCACCTTAGCGGGATCCACTTGGATACCACGCTCACTCACAACGTGCCCTAAAAATTGAACCTCTCGTAGCCAGAATTCACATTTCGAGAATTTGGCGTAGAGTTTCTCACGCTGTAGTAATTCGAGAATGCAACGGAGGTGCTTCGCGTGGTCAGCTTGGTTCTTGGAATAGATAAGGATATCGTCGATGAAGACTATGACGAATTTGTCCAAGTATGGCTTGCAAACGCGATTCATGAGATCCATGAACGCAGCCGGTGCATTTGTGAGCCCAAAAGGCATCACTAGGAACTCGTAATGACCATAGCGAGTCCTAAATGCAGTCTTGTGTACATCTGCATCTCTGACCCTTAGCTGATGATAACCCGACCTTAAGTCGATCTTGGAGAAGTAGCTTGCTCCTTGCAGCTGATCGAATAGATCATCGATCCTTGGTAAAGGATATCTATTCTTTATGGTAACTTTATTTAGCTCACGGTAGTCGATGCACAACCGCATCGATCCGTCCTTCTTCTTTACAAATAGGACAGGAGCTCCCCAGGGAGATGAACTAGGTCTGATAAAACCCTTCGCCAACAGTTCATCCAACTGGGTCCTCAGTTCTTTCATTTCCGTCGGAGCTAATCTGTAAGGTGCTCTTGCTATCGGAGCTGCTCCAGGAATGATGTCTATTCTGAACTCCACTTGTCTATCTGGTGGCAAACCAGGTAGTTCTTCAGGAAAAACCTCGGGATATTCAGAAATGACAGGAAGATCCTTGATCTTCGGCTTTGGTTCTTCAATTATCACTTGAGCCATGTAAATTACACAGCCTCTATTTAAACACCTTGAAGCTTTCAGCATAGATACGTCTTCGGGCAATCCGTAATGCGTATCCCCTCGAATGGTAAGAGATTCACCACTCGGAGTCTTTAAAATTATCTGCCTTTTGCCGCAGATGATTTGGGCCTGATTATGGGATAACCAGTCCATGCCTAGCACAATGTCAAAACCCGCAAGTTTGAAGGGAAGTAGAGATAAAGGAAAAGAATGGTTCCTAATGGACATTTCACATCCTTCTAAAATAGTAGAGACGGTTTCGATCGTGCCGTCTGCTAACTCTACTTCGTATTTCACGTCAAGGGTTTTGATTGGCATATTTAGTAGTTGGCAAAATTTCTGGTCTACAAAGGACTTATCAGCGCCAGAATCGAATAGTACTCTTGCAAATATATTATTTACGAGAAAAGTACCTGTAAGCACATTGTCGTCCTTAACCGCTTCCTTTGCATCCATGCGAAAAACTCTCGCATTCGACTTCTTCGTCTCTTCCGCCTTCTTGGCATACTTTGGGCAATTACTCTTGATATGCCCCTTTTCATTACAACCATAGCAGGTTGCATCCTTTATCTTTTTGCACTCCACGGTCTTATGATCCTTGGACTTGCATAGCCCACAGGATGGAGTCTTTTGTTGCGACTGTGAACCAGACGCAAACCTACACTTCCCGGAGTGAGGTTTCTTGCAGACCTTGCAGTGAGGTCTTCCATCAGCTTGCCCCTCCTTCTTTGCCTCCGACCCTCTCTTGCCCTCACCGTTTCCACGGTGCTTTTTCCCAGACTTTCGTGAGGTATCATCCTCACATTTTCGCTTTTCAGCCTCCTTGTTCCTTAGTGCCCTCAGACGGACAGCATCAAGGGTAAGAGACAAGGAGAGGTCAGTAACTGACCTGAAGGTCGTCGGCCTAGAGGCCTTTACACTGGCCTTGATCGCCGGCTCTAAGCCCCCAATGAAACGGGCAGTCCTTCGAGGTTCTGGTGTCACAAGATATGGCACCAGGCGTGACATAGTGTTAAAGCTTGTCAGGTATGCTTGACAATCCAGGTTTGTCATCACTAGTGAGACAAAATCAGCCTCTATCTTCTCAACCTCGTGCTGAGGGCAGTAGTTTTCTTTAATGAGAGCAATGAATTCCTCCCATGTCATCTTGTACAAAGCAGACTTACCAGATGCCTGCACCAATGCCCTCCACCACGCCAGGGCCTCGCCCTTAAAGGACTGGGACACATACTTCACCACATCCCTCGCTGCACACCCGCTGATGTCCACAATAGTGTCCATCTCGTCCAGCCAGGTGATACAATCAACCGCACCTTTCTCCCCTGTAAATTCACGGGGCTTACATGATACAAAGTATTTGTAGGTGCAACCCTTAGCACTGGACGCATCAGTATATTCTCTATCGCGATGAACACTGTGCTCAGTAGACGAATGTTTGTCGTCATCTTTCTTGGGTTCAGAGGGTGGTTTGGAGTGTGTCTTTGGTTTAGAGGGTGGTTTCGACACGGTTCTGCCTTGGGACTCAGTATATTGACGATCAATAGCTGCCTGAACAGCATTGTCAATCAGAGCCTTCAGTTGTGCGCCTGTCAAATGCACTGACGCATTGTCATAGTCATCTTCATTTGTGTGGCTGTTCTCTCCATTGGGATCCGCCATTGTAACTTGAATCTGTCACAGAAGATAACAAAATTTTATTTAGGAGATTTATTATATAATTGTCTCTTATGACAATTTGTCAACCATGGTACAGAGACCATATTTGGTTAACTTTTTATATCATTAATATTAGGATTTGAATACATCCTATTTTAACTATATAAATAGTATTGGCGGCATAAAGCCTAATCATGATGATGTTTTATAATATTAGCCGAGATTTCAGAGAATCAAAGGCATAGAGAGTTGAACCGTAGTTCTTTTATCTCTTTCTGACAGGGAGTCATAGACTACCACTGCCTTTTGTCTTTATAAGACAATTATTATGGCCCATAGGCACTACACCTCTAATGGATGTTTTAGTATGGTTGGCCCGTAGGCACTACATCTCAAATGGATGTTTTTAATATGGTTGGCCCGTAGGCACTACATCACTTAATGGATGTTTTTATAATACTGGCCCGTAGGCACTACATCACTAATGGATGTTTTAATATGTTGGCCCGTAGGCAATGCATCACTAATGGATGTCTTTATAATACTGGCCCGTAGGCACTACATCACTAATGGATGTTTTAATATGTTGGCCCGTAGGCAATGCATCACTAATGGATGTCTTTGTAATACTGGCCCGTAGGCACTACATCACTAATGGATGTTTTAATAATACTGGCCCGTAGGCACTGCATCACTAATGGATGTCTTTATAATACTGGCCCGTAGGCACTGCATCACTAATGGATGTCTTTAATAAGATTGGCCCGTAGGCACTACATCGCTAATGGATGTTTTAATAATATTGATCACCTTCGTTGGTGATTTAACCCATGACTTATAAATCATTTAGTTGGGTTTTGAAATCCTTAAAGGTTTATTGTATAAGAATGACGTGCGTGATTTTAACGAATCACATCTGCCATGATTGTTAACGTGCGTACAGAGGTTAACAGGGAATCAGAATCTTTTCAATTAGGTCGTACCATCTTGACTGGATCTAAAAGACACCAAGCTAGGCTTCACCTTTTAAGATTCTTTATTTAGGCAGATCAATATAAAAGGAATGGTTTTGATTTATTTTATATATATTAAAACAAAACTCATAACATACATTCCATAATCTCAAATACAATTACATATTGCCCTAAACGGGTCTTTCAAATAGCACGTACCTCCATAGAGGTTTTAAAATAAGTGACAAGTCCACGCAGGGACTAATACAAGATAGATGTCCATGCAAGGACTAAAGATAAGTCCACGTAGGGACTGAAATACGATAAGTTGTCCACACAGGGACTTATTTCAAAGTAGAAATTACATTAGTACAACTATTAAGGGCTAATGGTCACGTTTCTTCTTTTTGCCCTTCAGTAGATTCGCCAAGCCCTTGAGAAATCCTCGGTGGCTCTTTTTCTCTTCTTCGAACTCTCTCTCCACACGATCTAGTCGATGGAGTATTTCTTCCTGTTCAGGAGGAGAGAAACGTGGTTGTGGCGCTTGATGTGGAACTGGAGGTCTGGGAGGTATTGGATACCCATGAGCTGAGTAGTCCGGTGGTCCCATGTTTCCATGTGCTCCGTCAGGGTAGCGCGCATTATATCTTGCCGACACCACATATGGGTCGCGCTCATAGCCGTAGTTGTATTGTGCTTGTGACGGTTCGAACGGGTTGTAAGCCGTTGGACCCGTGTAAGCAGGTATGGGTTGGTCATACCCAAATGGTGGCGAATTTTGTGCAGCTGGTGCGGAGTTCGCCTCCTGTATAGGACTTGAAGGTCCTTCTTCTTGTAGCGGCGGATAGTGGCTACTACTAGAATGTCGAGGAGTGCTGAAGTGGATACCCCCTCCTCCTCGTGTAGACATACGAGCATTTGTCCTCCTACGCCTTGGCGGACCAGGTATTACTGGTTGCGCCGGTGGCGGAGGTGGTGGCGTAACTGCCTCAAAGCGTGAATCCTCAGAGGGATCCTGTGGATGTCGCGGTTGTTGAGATGTCTGTTGAGGTGGCGTGTAGTACCACTCATGTCGGTCAAACAACGCTTGGAAACTGTCTGGTCCCTGATAGGGTGTTCCATGGAAGGATGACCCATCAGAAACTTCTATCGGATGCGTGGGCGTACCACGAGCTGGTTCAGTAGGATCCTCATCTTCCTCCATGGGATCTTCAGAAAAGTGGTCTTGTGGACCAAGCGGAACAAAACCTGAAGGTTCCTGTATGTAGTCAGCCGGATTAAACTGACCTATGTAGTATGGAGTAGGGTCGTCATAATTCCGGGTCGATACCGAACGTTGTAGAGGTATGAAGGAAGGTTGTGGGTTGTTGGGATCATTTTCTGAGTTTGGGCCAAAGGAGTGCCGATAAGATGGCGTCGAGCTGTGTGAGGTGGAATGCCTCGCGGGTTCGTAGAGATCTCTTCGTCGTTGTGGCTCTTCGCTCCGTGTCATCGAAGGATGTCTTGTACCAGATGGTCCAGCTTCATTATCGTGATGTGTCACGACTTCTCCTCGGCCTCTTCTTCCCCTTCCTCTTCCTCGGAATATAACAGGTGGCATTTTCCTGCTCCAAAACTTATTAAAAATCGAATTGAAAATAAAGACAAAAAGGAGTATTAATCCGAAATTGTCCTAAGTTCTTGTCTAGACTCAAGTATGTGCAATTGTGTTATTGAGATTAAACACAATAGGGTAGTGTTTAATTCACTCAAACCTGGCTCTGATACCAACCTGTCACACCCCGATTTCCACGTGTCTCACGGGTGGGCCCGGTGGGGGATTACCGTGACGATGTTGGCAACAATATAGTCAAACCACACAATTATATAATGCACAGCGGAAGCATAAGATAAATATGTAAACTTCAACCTTTGGTTGTAATATCAAATGTATTACAGGGGTTGAATATATCCACAGTGGATCGTAAATAAACATAAAGTATTTGTTCCATCAGATACTGCAATCAAGCTTGCGAGACTTATCCCGACGCTAGGGAGCTAATACCAGCCAATTTACGTTTAGGTACCTGCACTTAATCTTTTTGGGGAAAATACGTCAGTTTACACTGGTAAATACATTCAACTGACACATTTGAAAAATGTTTATTAAAATTGATTTGAATGCACAAGGCACAAACTCTTTTATAACTTGGGAAAATTATAATAAAATCTTGTGAACGTTTTACATGTTCTTTTATGCGTTCAGTAGCCCGGGTCGTGCCGGGTTAAAGATTTATAGACACACCACGTTTGCGTAAAACCGTAGTATAAAAACCAACGGCTACGTCTTTTAATTTTAATGTCGACACTTTATACCGGGTGTACGCCTACACCGGGATGTCGATGGTCGTGGCCATTTCGTAAAATGATGCCAAGGATATCCGGGACAACGGTCATTAAACCCCCCAAAGGCTTATAAGCAACAAAACTGTTTAAATGAGCCGATCATATTTAATCAATTAACCACCTAAGCGATGGAATTATATAATGCTCAATCAAGCGGTATTAATATACCGTAACCCAAGCCCATATAGGGGAAATAAGTTAAAGTATTTACCTTTGCAAGTATATTTCCTTATTTTGGATTAAATCACCGATAGCTTTTACTGGGGCTCCTAATCTGGAACGAAGGTTTTAATTAACCTTTTAGAATCCTAACGGGTCGTTATAATGGCCGTAGCCTAGACCGGTTGGTTCCGATATATATAGATATGGTTTAATCGCGCGAAAAGGCGAAAACCAAGAATGGAGTGTGATTCTGTCCCAACAAGTTCAGAGACTTGTTTTATATGGGTTAATGGTTCACACTCTGGATTTTGGGGTTCAAATAATATTATTTGACCCGTATCGGCTAAATTATGAAAACTAGTTTCATAAGCCGAACCGTGCGCGTAATAGGCGAAACGGTTAACCATGAGAGTCGTACGCTTATTTCCTGAGTCAATATGCCTTAAATGGGTTGTGGTATCAGTAGGATACCTTCCGTGATGCCCGTAACGAGTTTAAGTTAGTAATATGCTCCGTAGGGGCTTTTCGGTCCTTTTAAAGACTTTAAAAGGGCTTTTCGAGTTCTACAGGAAATCTGAGTTTCCCGAACAGCTTATAAAGCTTAAAATACTTCATTTATTATTTAAAACCAGTAGCAACTGGAATCGGGTCAAAAGACCTTGTAGAACTCATGTTTTGGCCGAAAAGGGTATATTCGGTATTTACCGAACCGCAGCCATAACCGCAGGTTATGAGCAAGGTAAAAATTATTAAAAATCTTTAAAATTCCCAAAATATTATTTTACCACAGTGGGTAAAAGTTTTGGTGACGAAAACTTGGGTTAGACGGGCGTTATGCTAATTGCGCCGTTAATTACAAAACTTTCTTAAAAGTGCGCCTTTTAGCATAACTCTCATTCTAGACCTCGGATTGACGTGAAACTTTAAGGACATGCTTATAATTTAATAAGCAAGGTTTTGGTCCGTTCACGTGTCCGAAATACTCGTTTTAATTTTAAAAGGCCGTTACGGTCAACTTTTAGGCGAATGACGGAAATACGTAAAAGACTCGGATAACTCATGAACCGACCACAGAGGTTTATACCAACATGTGACCTGGTCCTAAGAGAGTCCTAAGGTATATTCATACCTCACTAAAACGGGTCAGAACTGAAGTCAAAGCAAAAGTCAAACTTTTGCGACATTCGGCTCCGAACCGGTTCAATATAGCAAATGGTCGATTCAAACGAGCGCAAACAGGTTTATATACTTATTATCATGTTTTATGATTGTCAAAACAGGTTCCATAACATATACATTACAGATTATGCATAAATCGCCAAAATAGCTTTCTGTTGACTTTTTAACCGCACGTTTGACTCGACATTTGACATAGTTAGAGTGGTGATCAGGGGGAACCATTTTAGAGGTTTATTACCCACATAAATACCAACTCATAACCACTTTTGATTTGTCATAAGACTGAACCATTACTGATTTATTGTAAGGTCAAACCGTAGTTACGACGGTTTGGTTCTTAGCCATTTACTAAGGAAATGTGAAACCACAAAGGGTTAGATCACTTACAGAAGTTGTGTTCTTGCTTATGGAGCAGAGAAAAGTGCCTGGGAGCTCCTTAGAATGACCAGAGGTGTATGTTTAAGTTGTGTGAATGTTATGTGCAAGAATGTGGCTATTTATAGCCAATGCCATGCACCAATAATCATTACAACCACCCACAACAGTCCAGGGATGATGGGTAGGTGTCCCAGAGGTGTATGGGTCGAGTAGGGGGCACCCATGCCTCATTTATTGGAGATTGATCGTTCACTATGCTCAAAAGTCAAGAAAACATCAACTTTCTGCATCTGGGCGTCTAATGCGGCCCGCATGGAAGTTCCATGCGTTTATAATGCGGGCCGCCTGGGATTTAAATACCAGAAGCGTAATTGAGGAGGCTCGCGGCCCGCCTCAACTTAACCCATTATGCAATGCGGGTCGCGTGAGGGTAAGATTTCAGAAATTTTAAATCTTTTGTCATGATTGCGAAATCCTGGTAATTAATAACGAAATCTTTCGTAATGATTTACCTGACCTTTCGGTTTTGAAGGGGTAACTTTGCGGTTTGGCCCTCGGTTATTTACCGATAGGGGCCTCGTGTTATTTACCCGCGCTATTAAGTCCCCGGTTTATTTATTAATTATTTGGAAAGCCTTAACTTTCACTGTTGACGCTTTTAACCCTTCTCATACGAATTTGAGTATAACTCTTTCGTTTTAAGACGGAACGCAGCGGAATTTATATAGTATATTCTGGTGAGCGTATAACACTGTTACGAAGCCTTGGGAACGTCAAAGGGTCACTCAGAGGTATAATTAAACATGTTGACACAGTTAACCCCTGTAGCTCGTAATCTCTCACTTTCTTCCGCGTTTCGCTTCCGTACGATCTATGTTTTATTTGTTTGAAGGCACAAGCGTTATTTAGGGTTACTATACAGTATACTTACCCTTGTTGACATTTATAACCCTCGAATTTATATACTTTCAAGGTTTGTCAAAATTAGTCCTTTATTTATTATAGATGCCACGTGTAAACAAATGACACGTGTTAACACATCATTGGACACAAAAATTCAAGGTGTTACAGAATGGAAGCAAATACCAATATACTTCATCAGCAGAACCCTCAAAGGTCCTGAGGAACGCTACATGCCCCTGGATAAGTTAGCTTTAGCTCTTGTTTTCGCGTCCCGGAGGCTCAGAAGATACTTCCAAGGACACAAGGTTACCCTAATGACAGATCAACCCCTCCAAAAAGTGCTAAGGAGGCCAGAGTTATCAGGTCGACTGGCTAAATGGGCGGTCGAGCTAGGAGAACACTCCTTGGAATGCAAAGCCAGAACTGCCATGAAGGGACAAATACTGGCCGACTTCTTGGCGGAGGTCCCTGAGGATGAAGAAAAAGAACTTTTGAAGTGGGAAGCCCTGGAGAGGGAAGAGAAAGAAAAGGAAGACGAGGCAGTGTAGAAACTACTCACAGATGGGGCCTCCAGCGAAGAAGGTAGCGGGGCGGGCATTACGTTGATCAGTCCTGAGGGGGTTGAGTTAACCTATGCCATTAGGCTGTACTTTGAGAATACCAACAACACCGAAGAATATGAAGCCCTTTTAGCAGGGATGAGGCTAGCCAAAAAGATAAAACCAAAACACGTGGAGGCTAGTACAGACTCACAGTTAGTGGTCAAACAGTACCAAGGGGAATATGAGGCTAAAGACAGCACAATGGCTCAATACGTGGCAAAGGTAAAAGAAACAGCCAAGGCTTTCAAGACCTTTAAACTAGAATACATCCCCCGTGAGAGAAATAGAAAATCCGATGCCCTCAGCAAGCTGGCCTCCGTGGCATTTGACCACCTAGCAAGAGAAGTCAAAGTGGAAGTCCTGACCTCCCCCTCTCTCGGCACAGAAGAGGTGGCTGCGATCGAAAACGCACAAGAGACATGGATGACACCGATTGTAAAGTTCCTCAAAGACGGAATGTTACCCGAGGGAGACTGGGCAGCCAGGAAGGTAAGAGTCAAAGCCTTACAATATGAATTGATTGATGGAGAACTTTACCGAAGGTCATACCTGGGTCCATCCCTGAAGTGCGTTGACAGTGAAGAGGCCAAGTATGTGATCAGAGAAATACACGAGGGGATTTGTGGAATGCATTCGGGGCCAAGGACAGTAGTGGCGAAGGCAATGAATGCGGGTTTCTATTGGCCTCGAATGTATGAGACAGCATCAGAGGAGATCAAGAAATGTGACAATTGCCAGATCCATGCACCTATGACGCACCGCCACAAACACCCAATAATACATGTTTCAACGTCTTGGCCCTTCCAGAAGTGGGCCATCGACATAATTGGGGCATTCCAAGAAGGCCCGGGAGGGGTTAAATACGTGGTGGTTGCCATATATTATTTTACCAAGTGGATAGAGGCAAGACCCCTGGCAAAAATAACCGGGGAGCAGATGAGACGATTTGTACTAGACAACATCATTTGCAGATACGGGGTCCCAAAGGAACTGGTGAGTGACAACAGTGTCCAATTTGCTGGAAAACCCTTCAGGCCATGGTGCGAGCAGATGCACATACAACAAGTGTTTACCTCCGTCACCCATGCCCAAAGCAACAGACTGGTGGAAAGAGCAAATCAAAGCGTTATCAAGGGAATGAAAGGGAGACTCGGAAGGAAACAAAAAGGATGGCTGGAGGAATTACCATTTGTGCTATGGGCATACAGGACCACCCCCAAGGACTGCAATGGGGAAACCCCCTTCAGCTTAACATACGGGACGGAGGAAGTCATCCCGGCTGAAATAGGGTCCTCGACTGCCAGAATGAAGCTCAGGGAGGCGGAAAACAAACAAGACCTCCGGATGAACCTGAATTTGCTCGAAGAGAGAAGGGAAGTGGCAGCAGTCAGAGAGGCTAAGTACAAAAAGCAGCTTGAAAGCTATTACAATGCCAAAATGAAAAGGCTTAACCTCGTCCCGGGGGATTTGGTCTTAAGAGCAAACGAAACCAGCCTACAGGAGAACACCGGAAAGCTAGGGCCCAACTGGGAAGGACCTTACCGGGTCTCGTGGGCAAACGACAAAGGAAGTTGCAAGCTGGAGACGCTGCAAGGCAAAGAGGTCCCAAGAACATGGAACCTCATGCAGCTCAGGAAGTACTACATATGAACCATAAGAAAGTCTTTTAGGAAAAACGGCCAGGGAGCCACTTTTGTAACGATTAACTGCTAATCAGGGGTTTACCCCAAGGAAAATCTTTTGTAAAAACTTGTACTGGAGGACTTGATCCCCAAGAAATGAATGACAAACGGACAATCCACTTGTCCCCTTTTGGCAAAATAACAGGTGTTATACTAAGGCAGACGTGCCCAGAAAGACTATAAACCTAACAAACAAACAGACACACGTGTATAAGGTATACCAAACATACCAAACGCCCGGCTGTGGGGCAAAATAGGGTCTAGCTAACCCAAAGAAAACGGACAAACAAGCCAAAAACATAATCTCACATTATAAGACTTGTCCAGTGATTGTCCTCGAACAGACAATCCTGGTTTACAAAGCAAACCATGAACACAACACACTTTTGTAAACAAACTACAAAAAGAAGTTGTTATTACAAAATGAATGTACAATAGGAAGCCCTATTGGCTTTGACAAGGAAAACTAATATACAAGCTAGAAAGCATAATAGACAGACTAAAGCACAGTTTCTCGCAAACAACCAAAAGTCTTCAGGAAAGTGCCAACTTGATCCCTGGAAAAAGCTCATGCAAAAAGAAAAATGTTGGATCTGAGTTTGATTCTGATTGTATTTTGTGTTTGTAGTTAAAATGAAAATGGATGAGTGTGCAGCGGAATTATGATGAAAACAAACTTTGCATACGATCAAACGAGAGTAATACTTTGATCAAACATCTTTTCACAATGAATCGGAAGATTGAATTTATTTCAATAATGATTACAATGATTGATGAATGAATGCAAACTCCCCCTCAGCCAGAGCTCAGTTGTTTGTTCATGCAAAGAAGATGATGATGCAAAAGAGCTAATAGAACAGTACAAAGTACTGATCTATTTATAGGCACTTGCAAACTACTGAGCATCTTAGCTGACGTCACCATGAAAGTGATATCTAACCTCCTAACAAACTCTAACCTCTGATCTAAACAAACACTGCTATGTTAACTACTGCTATTACATTACATTACAAAACAGACTATTGATCAGCTGCTGCAACCTTCCACTGCTGTGAACCCAGCAGTACTTGTCCGGATCAGCAGTGCTTGACTCAAAGCAGTAGATTGAATCAGCAGGGCTTTAGTCTTTCATCAGGTCTTTACTTGAGCAGCAGTTGTAGGTCAGCATTTTGCAAGATCAGCAGATAGGAGGTCAACAAATGTTGAAATCACTTTCAAGGGGAGAGATTTGTATGTAATCATCTGCTTATTCTGGATCCACTGCTCTGATCCAGTTTTGGCTTTAATTATCTGTTCCTCTGATAGGGTTCAATCCCAACAATCTCCCCCTGGAACAGATAATGCCAAAACTATTCATTATTGTGGACATTTATTGCCTCATCAACAATTCCCTTATCTGTCCTTTAAATTGTAGTTCAAAGTCAAGAGCATCTGTGTCTTCATCATCCCTGCTAAGTGGAAGATCAAGGAGATCCTGCAAATCTTCAAGACTCAGGCCAAGAGCTTCTTCCCTTGATATTTTCTCCACTTCTCCACCAGACCTGAGCAAAGTCAATACGCAGGTCTGTTTGTCAGTTTCCCACTTTTTTATTTTTGAGCCTGGTGGGTTTCTTGGGAGATGTTTATTTGTAGAGGTATTTGGTGAGGCTGGCCTATTCATAACTGGCTGACCAGTATTTGCAGTTTGATTCAAACCAAGAGTTTCTATGATCATTTTCTTTATGCCTTCTTTTACAAGGTCATCTCCTTTTATCATCTCTTGGATGGTTTCAGCTCCCAACTGTTTGTGTGTCCTTCTTTTATAGATGGCAGCACCAGTTGGAGCAGTGGTTCTCCTGATTTGCAGCTTTGATGGTCTTTTTGAAACCTCAGCTTCAGGATAGTCAGGCTTTTGAGGAACTTTTGGATCTTTCTTTCTTAATTCCTCCAACCTTTTGTAGGTGATCCTGACCACATATTCTTTCCATCTAGCAATTTGTCTTTTGTTTCCATATTCAGCAGCAACCAGTTCTTCTTTCATTCTTTTCAGTTCTACCTGTTTGTCAGGTATATTCTTTCTAAACTTTGCCCAGTCAGGAGGAGTGTGAGTGACTTTCCTTTTTATCATGTCTTGAATTCTTGCTGCTTCATTTTCAAGTTCAGGAACAGTCCACTCTTTGTACATGTATCTCTCTCCTTTGTACTTCTTGTGAGCCATGATGCTTTCAATGTAGTCTTTCTTCAAAGTTTCAGCTGGTCTTTCTGAAATTTGTTGACTGACATTTTTTGCAAATTGTTCTAGGGAACTGACTTGGGTGAGCAGATATTGATAGTTTCTAGAAATTTCTTTGTCAGATTTCCCTTGTGTGTTTCTTTTTGAGATATCCTCTGCTTGCTTGGCCTTGATCTTCAAATATTCATCAACATTTTTAGGCCAGGGATATCCTCTTATTGATGGCAAACTCCTTTTGGCAGGGTCATCCTCATAGTAAAAAGATTTTATTTCTTCTCTAACAGCTGCTAGTTCAAGAGGAAACTGAACACCTGCAGAAGGTAAGGGCTTGTGCATTCGAACTGAAGAGAGAGTAACTGGTTTTGGTATTGTGACAAGAGCTAAAGATTTTGAAGATGTTTGAGATGGTGAAGTGTCATCATCTTTGAGAATTAGCCTTCTCCTCTTTGTTTGAGGAGGGGTTGATGATGTTTTGGATGGAACAGTAGTGGTGGATGTAGTGGCAGTGATTTGTGAGCGACTAACAGTTGTTGAAACAACTGGTGTTCCAACCACTGTTGTCTTTACAGCAGATGTTGTAACAACTGCTGTCTTCTGCCTTTTGGCAGGAGGTGATTTTGTTTTTGGTGATGATGGTGATAAGGCAGTGGATGTAGTGCGTGTTGAAGTGGTGTGTGTTGAAGTGGGAGCAGATGTTGAAACCACTGAAGTACCAACAGTAGTGGGTACAACAGGAGTTACAACAGCTGTTTTAGGTGGTGCTTTTGGAACAGACTTTGAACGTCTGATTGGAATGGATTTGGGTAGCCTTACTCTTCTTGTAGGCTTCTTCTTTTCATCAACAAGATTTTCCTCATCTTTTGACCCTGAAGTACCCTGATCCGGATAATTCACCCTGGCTTTCCTTTTGGCCTCTCTATCCATTTTTACACTTGCAACTGCTTCTACCAGTGCATTTGTGGTCACATCAATTTTCTTGCTTCCATCTGGCAAAGGGATCTGTTTGGTCATGTTTGCATTTTCTGGTTCAATGTAGAGACCATCCTCTATTCCCTTCTTTTTCCACTCCTGAATTTTCTCCCCCTTTTTGGTATTATCTGGGGGAAGTTGATCAATGAAGAGAACTGTTGGAGGAGCAGTGCCAGTGGTGTGCAGGATCTGAGTTTTGAGAGCCTTTAGATCAGCATGAGTGTTCTTGAACCTTGACTCCATTGCATTTCTCAGCTGTTGAACATGTTTTTCATGTTGCTGATCTGCTATTTGTGCTTGATGATGGAGAAAAGGTTGAAATAGATTCCAGAGCTCATTTGTAGCAGGTGCCTGTTGTGGAGCAGGTGCTTGAGATGGAACAGCAGTGGATTGCATCTTTTGAGTTTTCAACACCTTCTGTAGCATGTTTTTAAGATCTGCAACAGATGTATCCAACTTTTCAATTCGTTCCGTCAAATCCTGATATTTTAAATCATCACCCAATTTAATGGGATCATCTGATTTCCCACTAATAGTGGTTTTATCAGTGGTAGAGGTAGGGAGTATACTCCAAACATTAACCACTGATGCCCCTTTTTCTTGGTACTGGGGTCTTCTCCCTTCAACACTTGACAACCTTTTGATATTGCCAGTAGGATAAATAAATCCACTGGTGGTTGGCAGAGGTGCTATAAAAGGAATTGCCTCCAAGGAAGACTTATTGATGTAACCACTGTCCAACTGTAAACCAGTGGGTTCAACAGTTGTAGTGGCTGCTTCACTTGAATGACCACCAAGAGTTACTTGTAACTCAAGGGGTGTAACCTCCTCAGGTTGTGTTGGTGGGTTAGCAAGGAATGATACATCAGGCTCAGTCAGTTGTTGAGGCATATTCTCATTGACAGGTGATTGAGAAGGACTGAGTAATGCCTGGTTCAAATCTATTGCATCCAACAAAAGTTGTGTTTTTGGTGGAATTGTGGATGTGAGGTGGGGTGTAGAAAGAGAAATTGCCTAGGGCATTGGGCTGTGGATGATGGAAACGAGTGTTTCCAGAGCATCATAATGTGGTGGCCCTATGTGTACAACCTGTTCTTTTTGTGAAGAAGCAGGAGGAGTTTTGGTTATGGGTTGAGATATTTGTACCAACTGCTGTGAGGAAGTAGCAGCAGTGGTTTCTTGTGACATTTGTGTTGTCACAGGCAGTAGCTCTGGTATCTCATCCTCCAGAGTTGCCGTGTTGATTGGTTTGGGGGGTTTTTGATTTTTCTTTTTGTTTGGCTTTTTGGGATTTGTAGGTGTGGGTTTCAAAACAGTTGGTCTGCTGCTTTGATCACCTTGAGCAGTGGGCTCAGCAGCAGATACCTGAGGAGCGGTGGTAGCTGCTAAATTCTGCTCAGGCACCTCTGCTTGTGTTTTGCAAGGTGCTAACATTCTTGAAAAAGTTTCAGTTGTTAAACTGTTTATTTGAGTAGACTCACCTTGATTTATTGCAGCTAAATCATTCTTACTGAATTTCTTTTCAAAATAGTAACTTAAAAACCTTGGAAACAGTAAGAATGACTTTGTTTCAACATTATTAACCAAATCTTTAAAGATTTCCCAAGAGTAGTTAAAATTTTCTTCCTGAAGAATTGCATATCCCAGATTTTGAATCTTTAAAGGGATTTCATTGAAAGAAGTGGTCTTGTTTGAAACACATAGTAGGAGGGTATGAAATAAAAATCTGGTTGCAGAAGGAAAATAACCTTTTTGTAAGGTAAGTTTCTTCATCATTGTGGCTTCATACCCTCTTTCAATGAAGTCAGTTTGTAACTCGTTTTTAGTGAAAGAAGTTTTACCTTTCTGATCATCGAGTTGAAAGACCTCTGAAATGGATTGTGGCGTGATTTGGATAGCTTTACCCTTTATAGAAGAGTGTATGGTGGTTGTAGTGTCTCCTTGTTTTTCAAGGGTTGCATTCTTCCAGAACTCCCTTTGGGTCTCCAAATAGATTGATGCATTGGCGGTGAACAAAGTTTTGTACTTTGATTTTGCCATGATGTTAATGATGGAATCGAAGACATCGGTGGTTCCTGGTTTTGTGAGAAGACCCAAGAGATTGTGAGATGATTTATATGGGATTTCAGTGGAAATTGCCTTTTGAGAGGCTGATTTCGATGATGATTTGGATGTGGGTTTTGCGGATGGCTTCGATTTTGTCATTTTTGAATAGAATGATCGAAGAAGTTTGTGAAGGATGAGGTGAAAAACTGCTTTGAGAAGAGAATTTTTAAGAATTCAATTCGACAGTAAAACCCTGTTTTGGTGGTGAGTGGGGGATTTTTATAGGGAAGAAAGTGAATGCTGACGTGGCAGCCGTTACAAAAGGTCTGACCACTATGTACTGCCCACGTGACAACCCCTGGTGAAAGTGAAGGACAGTACTTTGATGAAAGTGAGAGATGAAGGCAGTGGTAAGGAAGCAGTGGATGATTTTCACTATCAGTGGATAAGACACTGCTTTTGAACAACAGAGATTATCAAAGGAATGAGAGAACAGGGGTTGACTTTCAGCAGTGGACAGACTTTTGAAGTAGAGCAGACTTTTGAACAATCAGTGGTTATGGCAGACTTTTAAGGATTTTAATGAAAATTTCATTTTTAGCTATTTTTAAGGGTGGATTTTTGATTTTCTGAAAACATTTTGTTGCTTTTATTCAAAGAAAAACAAGATGTTGCTTGTTATTCCATGTTCAGCATCCCAATCCTAAAGACCAAGCTTTCAAAAGTGGCTGTATCAAGTGCTTTTGTGAGCACATCTGCCAGCTGGTCTTTAGTTGGGACATGATGCAGAGAAATCAAACCTTTTTCATAGCAATCCCTCACAAAGTGATGTCTGATGTCGATGTGTTTGGTGGTAGAGTGGGAAACTGGATTTTTGATGATATTTTCTGCTGCCTGGCTGTCCAGCATGAGTGGTGTTTTTAAGGCAGTGATACCAAAATCCAGTAACTGATTTTGAAGCTACAAGAGTTAGGCTGTACAGCTTGCAGTAGCAATGTATTCAGCCTCAGCAGTGGATGTTGAAACTGCTGCTTGCTTTTTGCTTTGCCAAGAAACTAAGCAATCTCCTAGAAACTGGCACCCTCCTGAAGTGGACTTCCTTGTGGTGTGACATCCAGCAAAGTCACTGTCTGAAAAACCAGGCCCTTGGTGCTTGTTTCAGGCCATACAAGGCTTTGTTTAGCCTGTAGACATGATCAGGATAAAATGGATCCTCAAAACCTGGAGGTTGACATACATACACCTCTTCTTGAATTGTACCATAGAGGAAAGCACTTTTGATATCCATTTGAAACACCTTCATGTTGTGGTTGACAGCAAAGGCCAGGAACAGTCTAGTGGATTCCAATTTTGCAACGGGGGCGAATGTTTCATCATAATCAATCCCCTCTTCCTGTCTGTAACCTTGAACCACAAGCCTGGCTTTATTCTTGACAACAATGCCCCTTTCATCAGTTTTGTTCTTGAAGACCCACTTTGTACCAATGGGACTAACCTCTTCTGGCAGTGGTACAAGCTCCCATACTTGTTGTCTTTTAAACTGTTGGAGCTCCTCTTGCATGGCTTCTACCCAGCTGTTGTCTTTCAGTGCCTCTTGGTACTTAACTGGCTGATGGAGTGATAGAAAACCAGCAAAAAGACAAATGTTTTGGGTTTGGCTTCTTGTGAGCACCCCTTCATTGATGTTGCCAATGATTTGATCAGGTGGATGAGATCTCAAGAAGATTAAATCTCCTTGGTATGGTATGATGGCATTTGTTGGTGTAGGCTGCAAATGTGTATCATCTGAGCTAACCACTGCTGGTGACTTTGATGACCCAGCAGTGGCTTCAAAAGGTGGTGGAATAGGAGGTAATGAAGTGGAAAACTGCTGACTTTTATCCACTGTTTGAGGACTTTTGTCAGCAGTGTTTGAGAATGTGGAAGCAGTGGTGGATGGGCTACTTTGGTCAACAACTGTTGAGGTAGCAGTGGTTGAGCTTTGACAACTGTTTTGAACAGCTGGTGCTTTTCCCTATGTGGCAGACCTTTGAGGGATGATGATTTCATACCCATAGTCTAGTGTTGTATCCTCTGATGGACCTGCACTGTTAGTCTTGACAGCAGTATTTTCAAAAGTAAATTTTTCAAGATCAAACAGATCTACAGGATTTGCTGGGATTTTCATTGCTGCCTTGGTCCGTGTATTGAACACTTTGTATGCCTTAGCAGTGGTTGAGTATCCAAGATGATAACCACAATCAATTTTGGCTGCAAATTTTGAAATGGAATCTTTTAAGTTCAAAATAAAGCATGGGCAGCCAAACACCTTGAAATATGAGATCAGTGGTTTGATTTTATACAGAATTTCATAAGCAGTCTTTTTGTGCCTGGGGTTTATTAAAACTCTGTTCTGGACATAGCAAGCAGTGTTTACTGCTTCTGCCCAGAAAGTTAATGGCAAACCTGAATCTGCAAGCATAGTTCTGGCAGCCTCAATCAAAGTTCTGTTCTTTCTTTCAACAACCCCATTTTGCTCTGGTGTTCTAGGGATGCTGTACTGCCTTACAATCCCTTTCTTCACACAGAAAGCATCCAACTCCTTATTTTTAAATTCTGTGACATTGTCACTCCTGAAGCTTTTCACTGGAAGGTCAAATTGCTTTTCAACCTGTGTCACAAAGTCTTGCAAAATGCCTGCAGTCTCATCTTTTGAGTGTAAAAAGAAAGTCCATGTAAACCTAGAAAAGTCATCAACAATAACCAAACAATATATTTTCTTCTTGAGGCTCATGACTTGAACTGGGCCAAACAAATCCATGTGTAGCATTTGCAAACACTGGGTTGTTTTGGACTCTTCAATGGACTTATAAGAACTTTTATGCTGTTTTCCTTTTAAACAGGAAATGCAATGTTCAGGACATGAAAACAATTTTTGTGGCAGGCCTCTCACCAAACCATTTTTTGAAATTTCAGTGATTGTCTTAAGATTTGTGTGCCCCAGCCTTCTGTGCCAAAGTTCTGTCTCTTTGTTAGAGGCAGCTGAGAACAGACAGGCATCAGCTCTGGGACACTCTTTTGACATATCAACAACATAAACATTGCCACTTCTTTGAGCAACAAGTTTAGTTTGACCAGTTTTGATTATTGCTTCAATCTTTTTAACCATTTCTGGTCCAACAATCCTACAACAATCTTTTGTGAAGAATGACCCAAACCCTTTGTCACTCATTTGTGATACACTCAGAAGGTTGAATTTTAGATTGTCTATCAGAATGACATTTTCAAATTTTACATTTCCAGATTGCACTCTACCAGACCCCAGAACTTTCCCTTTACTATTATTCCCAAAGGATATATCACCCCCTCCAAGGATTTTAAAGTCTTTGAGGAGGGCTTTACATCCTGTCATGTGCCTGGAGCCTCCACTATCTACATACCAAAGACTATCAAAGCATGCAAAAGCTCCCTGCACATGAAGTAAAAGGATTAGTTCATTAAGGGCTTCAAAGCCAACAGGGCTTTGGATGGGGTTTCAACAGTGTCTGGTATGGATGCAGAGTGATGGACAGTGGTTAGGTCAGGGGTTTGGACAGTTTTAGTACTGTTTCTTGCTAACCACTGTTGGGGGTCTTGACCAATCACCTGCTGATAACCAAAAGGATGCCTATTCACTCTAGGTTTAGAGGGCCTTTTGTAGGCCTCATAAACGTGTGGAATCCTTTGGTAGGACTGTTTTTCCTTGCCTTTTCTGAACTGATTGGCAGGGGGTGCATCAATAACCTAAACATCTCTTTTGACAGATGTTTGGTTTAGCTGTTTTGTGACAGCTGTTTGAACTGGTACAAACAGTGGTTGTTTCTTGGTGAATTTGACAGATGATGATGATGATGATGATGATGATGATGATGATGATGATGATGATGATGATGATGAACTCAAGGATGTTTTAGCAATGTCCTCATTCTTTTTCACATCAAAGTTTTTGAGATACACACATGCTTGAGTTTTGTGGTTTGTTTTACCACAAACAATGCAACTTTCAGCTGAAACAATGACACTTGTTCTGTTTAAATCATAAGCTTTTAAGTGGAAACAGTCTTTTGTTAGATGATTCCTTTTCTCACAGAATTCACAAAACAAGTTATCAATTTTTTCTTTCTTCTTTCTCTTTTCAGACTCCTTTGCAGCAGAGGTTTTAACCACTGCTGGGATGTCCTTGAGAGGTATGACTTTAGCTTTTGGAGCTTTAACACCATCAGTTGATGTAAAGTCCATTGGCTTGAAATTTTCAAGAATATCACACTCATCAGACCATTTTGGTTTAAACTGATGATCTTCAAGCTCCTCAAAAGTAGAGGATCCCATTGGTCTATCAAGTGTGATTTTGTTACCAAGTTTGTCAGTGATTTTCACTTCTTGGCCATTCTTGTTCGTGGGGAGGAACTCAGTGATTACATCAGTGGTTGGAACAGATTTTCCAAAAGCAGTGTTTTCATCATCATGTTTTCTATAACCAACCCCAAATTTCACATTGCTTTTTATCTGTTTTTCAAGCATAACCTCATACCCTTTGCATGATTCCACCCATCTCTCACATGTGATCTGGGTGGACTCTAACTCCTTTTTGCAAACTTGGTATTTTTCTACCAGAGTTTGGAGTTGGGTTTTGGTTATGCTCTGCTCTTCTTTCATGCTGCTAATCTCTTTCTCTTTTTCAGCCAATTTGTTTTTAAGTTCTTTTAGAGATCTTTCAAATTTGACTTCATCAGTTAAGATTTTATCCCGAAGGTTTTCATTCACCTCTTTGATGTTAGCAAAAGCAATAATGCAATTGTCAGAACACGGTTTTTCAAGAACTTGAGGTGATACCTTGGCAGCAGCCATCATTGCACAATCACATTGAGGATTTTCTTCATCTTCAGCTCTTTCTTCTTTCTCACCTGCTTTTTATTCTTTCTTTTCTTCCTTGTTCTCTTTGGACCATGGGTCTGTCAGTGGTTCAATCAGGGTACCTGAACTTTCTCCCAACAGTAGTTCACCAGCCACAACAGTAACCACTGCTTCAGTCACCTCATCCACTGTTTCAATACTCAGCTGTTCCTCTTCAGTTTCAACCCCCTCCTGTATTGACTCTAATGCCATCAAACAAAATTCATTATGAGAAGAATCATTGGAAGCATAGAGTGCAAAATTTTCATCACTGAGGTCTTCAGGCATACTGCTCCAGTCAACAAACCCTTGAGTGAAAAAACTTTGTTGATCTGGTTGTACTGCTGCTGGAGCAGTGGTTTGAGGTGCAGGCTGCACTTGTGCCTGAGGGATATGGGTTTGAACATATTGGATCTGTGGAACAGTAGTTTGGACATAGTGCACTGGCACAGGGGCAGCAGCATAGTGAGCAGTGTTCACTTGAGCTGCTGGGGCATATTGGGTATCGTGCACAGTGCCTTGATTTTGAGGTCTAGGATTTGAGCTAGGATGAGTGATTATGGGACCAGTAGTTTGACTCCTACACTCCCTAGCAAAGTGTCCCAACCTATTACACTTGTAGCACTTGATTTTCGATTTATCCAACCCAACCCTTAGATTCCCATGCAAACCTGGGAATTTTCGCCCTGTTCTTTTGTAAAATTTGCTAGTTCTAACACTTAGCAAGGCCAGTTGGTGCAGAATGTCCATTTCCTCTAAGTCAGTGGGATCAAAATGCTGTAGATCATTGAGTTCAAAGCTTAGATTGTCTGACATCTGGTTATCGTTTGCAGTGAATGCAAAACTTGCAGTGTGAGGATCAGGGTTGTTAAAATTTGCAGTTATGTCAATGAAGTGATCATAACCCTGATCCTTAGCACTACTCCCAGATTCTTCTTGACCTAGAAGAGCAGTGTTACCGAATGTATAATCATCAACGGCTTTTCCTGACTCTTGTAACTTCCTTTTCTGGTTCAACTCCCTTTCGTAGGTCAGGAGTCGACCGTGGAGTTGGGTCAAGGTCAGATCCTTGAACTCAGGTGAATTTCGGGTGACAAAAGCTATGGTGTCCCATTTTTTGGGCAGTGACCTGAGGAACCTACTATTTTGAGTTGAGTTTGTAAAGGTGGTATTAACAAGCCTCAGTTCACTGATGAGACAACTGAAACGCTCAAATTGTTGCGTCAGTGATTCACCTCTAACATGACAAAATGTTTCATACTGTTGGTTCAGGATTTCCCTATTGTTTTCTATGACTTCTTCGGTTCCCCCAAACTGTTCCTTAAGCGCGTCCTATAACTCTTTGGCACTGTTACAGTGTAACAGTCCAGCATATATTTCATTGGGCAGCGCTGATGCTATGATGCTAAACGCTTTAGCATCTAGTTCGATCTTTTGAAAGTCGGTTTCGGTATAATTTTCAACTGGTTTTGGAACGAACTTTTTAGCATCTTTAGCGCTTGGCACTGTGGGAACATGGGGACCAAAGACGACAGACCTCCAACAACCTGTGCTTTGTTGAGCGAGGATGTGACCCATCCTCCTCTGCCAGATGTTGTACTCATTTCTTTTTAGCATAGGTGGTTTAAAAAGCGAGCCGATGTTGTTTTTATCATCCTGAGATTGTGACGTCATTCTTGTTGTTTTACAGACACTGAGAAATCAACTTTAATGGTGATTAATCCTTGCTCTGTTTTTCAACAAACGAACAAACGATCAGTATCAACTGTTATGAGCTGAACTATTTACGTCAAAATGATTGTTAAATCAAATTTGACTGTCCAAGCTCTGATACCAATTGTTGGATCTGAGTTTGATTCTGATTGTATTTTGTGTTTGTAATTAAAATGAAAATGGATGAGTGTGCAGCGGAATTATGATGAAAACAAACTTTGCATACAATCAAACGAGAGTAATACTTTGATCAAACATCTTTTCACAATGAATCGGAAGATTGAATTTATTTCAATAACGATTACAATGATTGATGAATGAATGCAAACTCCCCCTCAGCCATAGCTCAGTTGTTTGTTCGTGCAAAGAAGACGATGATGCAAAAGAGCTAATAGAACAGTACAAAGTTCTAATCTATTTATAGGCACTTGCAAACTACTGAGCATCTTAGCTGACGTCACCATGAAAGTGACATCTAACCTCCTAACAAACTCTAACCTCTGATCTAAACAAACACTGCTATGTTAACTACTGCTATTACATTACATTACAAAACAGACTATTGATCAGCTGCTACAACCTTCCACTGCTGTGAACCCAGCAGTACTTGTCCGGATCAGCAGTGCTTGACTCAAAGCAGTAGATTGAATCAGCAGGGCTTTAGTCTTTCATCAGGTCTTTACTTGAGCAACAGTTGTAGGTCAGCATTTTGCAAGATCAGCAGATAGGAGGTCAGCAGATGTTGAAATCACTTTCAAGGGGAGAGATTTGTATGTAATCATCTGCTTATTCTGGATCCACTGCTCTGATCCAGTTTTGGCTTTAATTATCTGTTCCTCTGCTAGGGTTCAATCCCAACAAAAAAACACACTAGAAACAAGCAAAAGCAAGATAGCAATATACAGTCATAAGGCATATGATTAAGTGCCAGGAGAACCCCTACACAAAGGTTCTCCTCCCAAGCATCAAAAAGTTAAAAGTATCCTAGAGTACATAGTTGTTCAGATTACAACCATATCGAAGTAGGTTAATGTTCGGAAATTACTGGGAGTCACCCCCAGACAAAGACTTCGGGGACGAGGGACCAGCAGGAGTGAGCAAAGCTTTCAATTCATCGATGGATATCATGGGATGTTCCAGGATCTTCTCAAGAAGGGCCGGGGTTTTGCTCCCAAACTCCTTGTCCATCTTTGACAGCCGCTTCTTGGCCCTGGAATTATAAAGCGGAGTTTACTTCCTGTCCAAACCCTGAGCAAAAAAAACATACCCATCCTTTAGCCCGGACTGATATCCACATCTAGATAAGCCCTATACACCTGCTCAAGACCACTCTTGAACTCCTCTGATTGAGAGACGACAGTAAGAAAGGCTCCGAAGCCTTCAGTAATTAGCCAATGCTTCTCCCTAGCCAACCTCTGATTATCATCCGAAGTTATCCCATAATCAGCATACATAGTGTTCAACTGTTCCTGAGAAACGTTATCGGCCTCCTTCAGATGTTTCAGCTCCGCAGCCAACTCTTCCTTCTCCTCTACTAAAGCTGCCATCTCCCTCTCCCAAGATCGCCGCTTCTGCTCCAGCATAACACTAGCCCCCTGAACAAAAGATGTTACAAAAATCCACAAAGGGTCAAACAACAAAACAACAAAAAAGGGGGGATGGAGAGAAGAAAGGTTATGCACCTTCTCCTCTTGCAGTTTACGCTCAGCCTCAACCACTTGACACCGAAGCTCAGCAGCAACGGTTTGAGAAGTCCTAAGATCACTCTTGAGCCCATCGTTCTCCCTCCTCAGATCATCAACCCGCTGTAAGATGCCAACACCCCTGAAAAGCCCCTCGCAAAGCGACATGCTGTATTGATCATCAAAGAGATCATCCCTCAGAGAAGAATTCATAAATTTATAGGAGGGAGGAACAGCATGAGTTAAGAAATCCCGGGTTGTTTCAGGGTTGCCCACCACGGAAGATGGAGTAATTTTCCACCTAGGAACGTACGGGGCAGGGAGAGCATCGGCAAACAAGGGAGCAAGAGGAGATCGAGAAGAAAAACCCTCAAAATGAGAAGGTTTGCTAGTCCCAGTAGCATGATGAGGAAAAACCTCAAAAGCTGAGTTAATACGAGCAATGCTTACTCCGGGAGTCTTATCTCAAACACGGGAAGAGGAAGGGGCAGTAGGAATCTCTATTGGAGCATAAGAGCTTACCTACTCAGACAAAGAAAGGAAAAAGAACATCAGAAGTCAGCCAAAACAAAGCAAATGCAAAACAACAGACTAAAAGGTAGACTCACCAACAAGGGTTCACTCACAAAGCTGGAGGACCGCAGGTGCTTACATAAAGAGCCTTTAACCCCAATAGGGGGAAGTTCAGAAGCAGCTTTCGTTGCAGGAGGGGCCTTCTGCCCACTGGCACTCCGGAGCCTCAGCCGGATATCCCGCAGGGCCGGGACTTGTTTGGGAGTAGCAGCTTTTCGTTTGCGAGGCAAACGGCTCTCCAGATCCTCCTCATCTCCATGGCTAGAATGTTTGACTTGAAGAGAATCAGGGGAACTCTCTTCTCCGTCAGAAGAGACCCCTTCACCTCCTTCCACAGTAGCAGAGCCCCTTGCCTGAATGGACCCTCCAGTAACCTGCAACTCAACACTCCGGTTCAAACCCGGCTCAACTTCATCACCAACCACAAACTTAACATCTTTAGAATCCCCTTGGAGCAGCCTCCACAAAGTCAACTCTGCACAAGAGAAACACTAAAGATGACTGCACATATCCCAAAAAGTGAAAACAGATACAACAAATCCAGGGCAAAAAGATACCTTTTTTTACCGAAAAAGGCCTTGGGGTGAACTGAGTAGGAAGGGCTCAACCCCCCCATAGCCAGGATTCCCTCAGAAAAAGTGAAAGCCCTCGTCGGATTTTCATACATACGCTTCCATTGGACGATCTCGTCAGCAGACAAAATGGGAATACTGTCTTCAATAGCAGCCTCGGCATCCTTCAGTGGTGGAGACTCTGGTATCATGGCAGTAGAAACGAAGATGAACCTACTTTTCCATTCTTTCGGGTAAGTGTAGATCGGCATGAAGGTATAACAGGGTTTCGACACACTATCTTTTCGCTTGGCTAAGGTAAACCAATCCCCATCAGAAATCAGTTTATAAAACATGAAAAACAAGGGGACAGATGGCTCGCCGGAGACAGACACATAAGATAACTCAAAATGTACCACTCTCATAAACCCTAGAGGGTGCAATTGAGAGAAATGAACTCCGAAGTGACGCAATAAGGCTATCTTGAAGGGAGAGAGGGGATACCAAACTCCATAGGAAGAAAACGCCAAGGTATAAAGGACAATCCGATCTGGTGTGCATTCGGCCGATTCATTAGGGCCTGGCAATGTTGGTGAGAAACGCTTGGGTATGTTATAAGTATCGACAAAGGACTCCAAGTCCTTCGCTGTCAAAACGGAACGAATCATTGAGCGACCGATGCGACTCATGATTGGGGAAAATGGTGATCGGAGGAATGTAAAGAAAATAAAGAAAATGGGGTTATGGTGGAAGTTGAAGGAAGATTCAAGAGTCCAACGGGGTATTTAAAGGAAATAACTGACCAGTATGGAGCAAACCGTCACATCGCCTTCATTTCAAATTAAAACCACCCAGCACGTGCTCCAATGAGATTAAACCCCAGCCGTCGATTACCGACGATTAATGGCACCCGAGAAAGAAAAAAAGGAGACACGTAATGATTAGCCGAAGGTGGGCCCGCATTCTTAGCCCAAACAGGTTAACCTTGTTGATAATTATGACTCAGCCCTGGATTACGAAATTTGAGTCTCGCAACCAGGGACTAAAGATAACTTGACGACGGGCCAATGGATTACTCCATTTATCCGTCTTTGGGCCGTTGCCACACAGACCCAACAGATAAGGCCCAAGAAATAGTTTTGCTTGCCCACTAAGGTTTCCTCTTTAGAAAATGAGCGGGAAACAAGGATTCAGAGAACACAGGCAACATTTAATGCCTGATATGAAAAGGATCTCGGCTGGCATTGTACTTCTCAAGCCGGAAACATTAAACGAGGTCGCAATCCTACTGTTGGGGGTCAGACACGTGTCTGAACCCCCCTAAGACCCTCGAAACCCGTTAGATCATCTCATTAAAATATCTCACATGGGAGATAAGGTTTCTGGGTTATATAAGGCAAGGGCAATGATCAAACAAAAAACTCAAGGTATTACACTAATGACTCTCTCTCATTTATTCCGACCAAGATCCTCCCACATAAAATACACATACATTTATTAGATTCACACCATAGAGGAACATTCCGGTGATCTTACGCATCAGAATAAGCTTCTCATACTCTCCGGGAAGTTTACTTACTCTCACGCCGGAGCTTGGTCACGGATCCCCCTCCCGGGGCCCTCCGTGACGAGGCTAACTACTTTTTTGTAGCAACGAAGGCTGGGATACCTCGACGTCAGCGAAGACCCTTTGAATGTCACCAGGGATTTGGGTATTCGACACCTATCAAAACAGAATGTTTATGAGGATTAAACCTCTAGATTTACATGTCACAACCTTGTTTTTAAGCTCACCTAATCATAGACTTGATTATGAGCATAAGGACATAGGAATGTGTTGAGAAATCTCAATTTAAAGTGTGTTAAACAAGTGTTTATACAAAATCATAAAGTTTATTGCACTTTGGAGCCTTTTATGTTGATGTTCCAGCCTTGGTTTTCCATGGAAAACCTGTAGAAAAATACCTAAGTTTGTTCCAAGTGATTAGAAAGAAGAATCAATGAAAAAGAAAGAGTAGAAGTGAACTTATGCTCAATTTAGTAACTTGAAACGAATCTATCTTTGCTTCTGATTATCAGCTGAATTGAGAGTATTTGAGTGTGTTTAAGTGAGTTGCAAAGTGGAAAAAGTGTGGAGGAGGCTTGGGTTTTATAAGGAATGAATTAGGGTTGGGTTTGGTGGCCATTAATGCAAGAAACACACTTTGAAAACACATAAACCCGCCAATGGATGAAGCTAAAAATGTAATCTGCAGATTGGACGTTGTCGCAGGCCGCGAGCCCTTGTGGTTTGTTAGTTAGTTTGTTTTTTTTTTGTCAAAAATGGTCCTTGTGCTTTCATATTTGATGTTCTAAGTTGTTTTTAGGGTATATTATGCATAAGGAACCCATATAAGGGTATGTTATGTAATTTAATCATAAACCAAATATAAAACACATATAAACAAGTATGTTTGTCGAGATTGAGTATCAAATTTCGCATAAATTGATTATATAAATCACGTGTTTGCAAGTTTGACGTATATTGCACAAATTGTGAATAAGGTAGCGCATGATTAATCAATCCAAGTGTTTGAACAAGTATGAAATGTGTATAATATGAATGTAAAGAAAATACGGATTTCATTATGATCCAAGTCTCAGATTTTACAACGATTACAACAAAAAGACGATTACAAGAACACAAGGCTTCCAAAAATAGAAATACAAACAACAGTTTCTAATTACGGAAAGTACGAAAAAGCAGGGCATTACAGTCTCCCCTCCTTTAGGAAATTTCATCCTGAAATTTAGGAAGAAGTAACGAAAAGTTGTGGATACTTGGTCTTCATATCACTCTCGAGTTCCCAAGTAAATTCAGCGCCACGTTTTCCTTCCCATCGAATCTTAATGATAGGAATTTGACTGCGCCTCAATTTCTTGACTCCTCGGTCCATGATCTCGACGGGTTTTTCCACGAAATGCAAAGTGTCATTGATTTGAAGATCTTCGAGCGGGACTTGAAGTCCTTCTTCAGCTAGACACTTCTTGAGGTTCGAGACATGAAAAGTTGGATGAATGTTGCTGAGTTATTGAGGTAAATCGAGTCGATAAGCCACCTTGCCAATCCTCTCGAGTATCTTGAAAGGACCAACATAGCGAGGGGCAAGTTTTCCCTTTTTACCAAAACGAACTACTCCTTTCCAAGGAGATTACTTTGAGTAGTACATGATCACCAACATTAAACTCCAATGGTTTGCGCCTTTTGTCAGCATAGCTCTTTTGTCGACTTCTAGCCTTGAGTAAGTTGTCACGGATTTGAAGGATCTTATTCGTTGTTTCTTGTATGAGCTCAGGGCTAGTAGATTGTTTATCACCAATCTCTTGCCAGTTAATAGGAGATCAGCACTTGCGACCATACAATGCCTTGAAAGGGTCCATTTGAATACTAGAGTGGTAGCTATTGTTGTATGAGAACTCGATCAATGGTGAATGCACATCCCAACTACCACCAAAGTCGTTGACACAAGAACAGAGCATGTCCTCTAGGGTTTGGATAATACGTTAAGTCTGTCCATCCGTTTGAGGATGAAAGGCCGTATTGAGATTCAAATGAGAACCCATAGCGGACTGGAAAGTTTGCCAATGACGCGAAGTGAAACGACCATCACGGTCAGATATGATGTCACTGGGGATACCATGACGACATATGATTTCATTAGTATAGACTCGAGCAAGTTTGTCAACCTTGAAATCTTCACGAATAGGAAGGAAATGAGCGGATTTGGTCAAACGAACGAACGATCAATGATTACCCAAATGCTATCGTGACCAGAAGGAGTGCGAGGAAGTTCGTTTATGAAGTCCATAGCAAAGCTATCCCATTTCCAAACGGGGATTTCAGGTTGTTCGAGCAAACCAAAAGGACGCTGATGCTCAGCCTTGACCTTTGAGCAAGTGAGACATTTCGAAACATAAATGGCAATATCCTTCCTCATACCAGGCCACCAATAGGATGTACGTAGATCGTGATACATCTTATCAGCACCAGGATGAATAGAGTATCGGGACTTGTGCCTCGTTCAGAATGAGCTCACGAAGATTACCGCGATCTGGCACCCAGATACGATTGAGGTAGTATTGAAGTCCATCTGATTTGGTTGCAAGCTGGTCTATAGAAGCACCTCGTATTTCGACGATTAGACTACCTTCGTTGGCTGATGAATATTGAGCTTCACAAATGCAAGTGTGAAGGTCGCTGGAGATTTGAAAACAACGAATGCTACTAACATGAGTCTTACGACTGAGTGCATCGGCCACGACATTCGCTTTACCAGGGTGGTAGTGAATCTCGTAGTCGTACTCGTTAAGCAATTCCACCCAACGTCGTTGACGCATGTTTAGTTCCTTTTGGTTAAAGATATGTTGTAAGCTCTTATGGTCAGTGAAAACCACACACTTCGTACTATATAGGTAGTGTCGCCAAATCTTTAACGCAAAAACAATTGCGCCAAGCTCAAGGTCGTGGGTAGTATAGTTTTTCTCATGTATGTTGAGCTGCCGAGAGGCATAAGCGATGACTTTATCTCGTTGCATGAGAACACAACCAAGACCACGGTTCGAGGCATCACAATATACCACGAAATCATCATTCCCATCGGGAAGAGCAAGAATAGGAGCATTACAAACCAAGTTCTTGAGAGTTTGAAAAGATTCCTCTTGCTCAGGACCCCAAGCAAAAAGGTGTCTCTTTTTGAGTCAACAAGGTGAGAGGAATGACGATCTTCAAAAAGTTCGAGATGAATCGGCGGTAATAACCTGCCAATCCTAAGAAGGAACGGATTTCAGAAGGAGTTTTTGGCGCGGCCCAATTCTTCACCGCTTCAATTTTGGAAGGATCAACGTTGATTCCTTTTTCACTAACAACTTGTCCAAGGAATTGGACTTCTTTGATCCAGAATTCGCACTTAGAAAACTTCGTGTATAGATGTTCAACACGTAAGAGTTCGAGTATGAGGCGTAAATGGCGTTCATGATCAGCTTGGGTTTTAGAATAGATGAGAATATCATCAATGAAGACGATTACGAAACGATCCAAATAAGCTTACAAACACGATTCATTAGATCCATGAACACAGCTGGTGCGTCGGTCAAACCAAAAGGCATAACCACGAACTCATAGTGCCCATATCGAGTGCGAAATGCAGTTTTGGGAATGTCCTCTTCGAGAACACGGAGTTGGTGATAACCAGATCGAAGATCAATCTTGGAGAAACAAGTTGCGCCTTGAAGTTGGTCAAAGAGATCATCGATACACGGGAGATGATAACGATTCTTGATGGTGAGTTTGTTAAGCTCACGATAGTCGATGCACATGCGAAACGAGCCATCCTTCTTCTTGACGAAAAGCACAGGAGCACCCCAAGGTGAGGTACTTGGACGTATGAAGCCCTTATCGAGGAGTTCTTGAAGTTGAGTAGATAACTCTTGCTTCTCAGAGGGTGCAAGATGATAAGGAGCTTTGGCAACAGGAGTCGAACCAGGTACGAGATCAAAAAGAAAATCAACAGATCGAGGTGGAGGAGGACTAGGTAAATCTTTAGGAAAGACGTCAGGAAAGTCGCGCACCACTGGAACATCACTTACACTCTTTCCCTTGCCCTTTTCTTCCACAACGTGGGCTAAAAAGGCAAAGTATTGTTTGCGTAAATATCTGTTCGCTTGTGTGCAGGACATCAATTTCAGTCCTCTTGAAGGTCGGTCTCCATAGACATGTAAGGTGTCACCAGATGGAAGATGCAAACGAACGTACTTCTCGTGGCAAGCAATTTCAGCATGGTTTTTACGAAGCCAATCCACACCTACTATGACGTCGAAACTACCCAGTTGCATGGGTATAAGGTCGATAGTGAAGATGTGTTCGTTAAGAGTAAGAAGACAATCACAAAGAACGGAATCGACTAAGATGGATTTGCCATTGGCAACTTCGACGGAAAACGACTTAGGCAGTTTAGAGTGTGTACAGTTTAACGAAGATTGAAATTCAACGAACACAAAGCTTCTGTCCGCACCAGTATCAAATAGTATCGAAGCAAAAAAGATTATTAACAAGAAACATACCATTAACGACTTCATTATCATTTCGCGGCTGGTTTACGTTGAGGTTAAAAGCTCGTCCTCGAGCGGCTTATTGTTGTTCTTGGTTCAGTTGAGTACATTAAGGACGGAGATGCGTAGTATCACCACACTTGAAACAGGTTCTAGCTGGTCTAGCGTTTTGAGGAGCTGGTTGGGCTTCCGGTGCAGGGTTAGAACGACAATAAGCGGTATTATAGCCAAAACGGTTGCAAGTAGTGCAATGGCGACAATTGACATTGGCAGGGTGATGATAGTTGCAAGTGGTACAGTTGGGATGAATTCCAGTGTATGGCTTTCGTGCGTTCTCAGGCGTAGCAGGGTTTGGGTTAACAGCTGGTATAATCGCGTTGCAACTAGGGTTCTGATGCTTTCGCTTCTTCCCCTTGTTACCACTTGAATGTTAGGTGATTTGATTGGCTGGTTTTGAAGAAACAGGGGTTGCAGCTTGCTTATCGCGAATGCGGTTGTTGTTTAGGGAAGCTGCCAGACGGTATACAGCTTCGATGTTGTCAAGCTTGGTTGCCTCAATGGTATCACGCATGGCAGAAGGTAAACCGTTGATGTACTTCCTGATCATACGCTGAGTGTTCAACACAAGGTGAGGTACGATGAAACTAAGCTACTTAAAGCGGGTGGTATAGGCTAAGTTGTTGTCATCAATCTGTTTAAGCGCCCAGAATTCTTCCTCGAGCTTTTGTTGCTCATGCGGAGGACAGAATTCTACCATCATGAGTTCTTTAACTTCTTCCCAAGGTAGTGCATAGGCATCTTCATTTGAACGAATGTTTCTTTCGTTGGTCCACCATTCCAAGGCCCTATCTTGGAAGACCCCAGTAGCGCTGCGAGTCTTGAGCTCTTCAAGACATTCACTATTGATGAACGTGACCTCTATGCTGTCGAACCACTCTAGCATAGCAGTCACCCTATCGTTGCCAGTGAATGGCTTAGGGTTGCAAGACGAGAAATGCTTAAAATTGAACGACACAGGCTTGCGCACGTCAACCTTTGAATCGACGGAGGAGTTTGGGGTAGAGCTATCTTGGATCTCGCTGACGATCTTGGGGACGATGCGAGCAATCTGATTGGCCATGAATGCCATCATTTTCTTTTGAGTGCTGGTCTTGGACTTCTTGGTCGAGTTGGAGAATTGGCTCGAAGACATCTAAAGATTCAAAAGAATGAATAGGTGAGACTTGATCATAATGTTTGTTGAAGAAAATTGTTTCCATGGATGCATCATATAGCATATACTTTCACATAGCATAAAATGTTTAAATTGTTACACATAGCATAATCATGAATTCCACATAGTATAACATGAATAATGAAAGCATCGTAAATTTAGTTTGTTTACGAGAGATTATTATTGTTTTTTATTGCGAGAAATGTGCGAATTGTGTAACAGTTTTGAAATGAACAAGGTAACAAGTATAAAATCACATATAAATTGAGATAACATAAAAGAGTGGCTCATAAAACATTGGATTGTTTCGGGTAGAGAAAATTCGACTATTCCAAAGTGGGTCGAAAGTCCTTTCGAATTAGAGAAATGTGCTTTGGCCTATAGGTAAGATACTCTCGTCGAGAAGCAATTAATGATATCTTACCCTTCCAGTTGGCGAGATTGAAACAATCGGGATTTTGGCGAGATTGAAAATCGAGGAATGGGACTTAATCGACAAGATGCGGGTTTCACCCCTAACTTGACAATTTCGTACCCTAATGTGGTTGGTACTCGTCGGGGCCAAATCTAATTTTGACACTTTGACGAGGGTCCACTAGAGTTTGAATTAGAAATTTACCATTAAGATGTGGATTTCACTCCGAGCTTAATGGCGAAATTTATGCAAAATAGAATTAAGCGGAATGAGAGTCGTTTACCAAATTGTGGGTTTCACGCCTATTTTGGTAAACCATCTCGTTTCTGTTATGAGTGTTTTCAAGCCTTCAAAAGTGTATTATGTTAGCCTTAGGAAAGGCTTGTAAGTTTAAGAGACAAAAAGAGAATAGATAAGAAGCAAATAAGGTAGAATGCATGTAATTTTAAACGACAAATAAGAATCAAAGTTCCTAAACTATAGACTAGACAAAAAACATTCCTACTTTTCCTAATTCCCTATAGTTATGGCTCTGATACCAATCTGTCACACCCCAACCGATGGCGGAAACATCGGGATGAGACGAACAAATTGCTCAAAACGTCATAACACTATGTGATAGTATAATTTAAATTCGATTTCATAGCAATACTAAAAATGTCATACAAATTCAAATAAGAACAACATTGTTTCAAACATAACAACCGATGGCGGAAACATCGGGATGAGACGAACAAATTGCTCAAAACGTCATAACACTATGTGACAGTATAATTTAAATTCGATTTCATAGCAATACTAAAAATGTCATACAAATTCAAATAAGAACAACATTGTTTCAAACATAACAACAAAGTAAACGTCTATTCTAGGTGTGTTTCTAAGTCCACCTAAATCTCATTTCTTCGTTTAACATCATCTCGTCTATCAACCTGCAACATGTATTAAAATACATCAACAAAAAGTTGGCGAGTATACAAGTTTTCATACATAGCATAATATAGAATAAAAATGTTTAACGGCTCATATCCAACATGAAATACAATATGCAAGTTACTAATATGCTGAAACGGTGTACTATATGTTCAAACCTACGTATACAACGCGTTAATTTTGCCTATCCCAAAGAATAATGGGAGGTTAACATGTTAAACTTAACAATACCCCAAGACCAAGGGGCGGTGCGTTAATCCTATAGCGCTATAATTGTTAAGGTAGGCTAGCAAAGTTAATGAGCATATATATCGACACAAAAAATTTACATAGCATACAAGTCTAACAAGCATCATATAGTTTCATGTTTAATATGGATAGAGTGTGATTAAAATAGTTTTAAGTGTTGTGTTTTTGTATATCATACATGTTGCACCCAAAGTGTTAAAAATAAAACGGGATTGAGTATACTCACGGTTTTGCAAGCTTTCCACTTGGTAAATTCGCGAGAGTTGTTGGTTGATTAGGATGGAACACCGTGTCCTTCTACACGAAGAAACATAGGTGTGTGAGTATAGGATGTTAACGGAAGATTAAAGATTCGGAGTTTAAAAGTAAATGAAAATAGACATATGAGCAAGTAATCATCCATTACATAACACTTGTTTTAGACAATATGAAACTCAAAAGAGTTTGAATGCTTTCATGGGTCAAAATGCCCATTAGAATCGTAACAAGTATCTTGGTCTTAGATGATGTAACTTAACACTTTGACAAATAACCACTAAGCTATCATTAAAGGTTTGGTTACTTAGATATTATATATGTATTATATAGTATATATTATAGTTTAAGTCCAATCATGTATTACAATAACATCATACAAGACATGCATGAGGTAGGAAGATGAATCTTCCATTTAGGTACCTCTTTGGTATTCACCACTACACATGTTGTCATGGACAACAAGGAGGGTCAAGAATATACAATAAAGAATGAAATAACTACAACTAATCTAAGAAAACATCAAGTGATGTGTGGATTTTCAAGTAGGATATCCCAAGCTAACCTTATAATCACACAATCTTCAAGCTCTAAGCTTGTTCATCACTTGTGGGTTAAAACCCTATCAAAACAGAATGTTTATGAGGATTAAACCTCTGGATTTACATGTTACGACCTTGTTTTTAAGCTCACCTAATCATAGACTTGATTATGAGCATAAGGACATAGGAATGTGTTGAGAAATCTCAATTTAAAGTGTGTTAAACAAGTGTTTATACAAGATCAGAAAGTTTGTTGCACTTTGGAGCCTTTTATGGTGATGCTCTAGCCTTGGTTTTCCATGGAAAACCTGTGGAAACATACCTAAGGTTGTTCTAAGTGATTAGAAAGAAGAATCGATGAAAAAGAAAGAGTAGAAGTGAACTTATGCTCACTTTAGTAACTTGAAACGAATCTGTCTGTGCTTCTGATTATCAGCTGAATTGAGAGTGATTTGAGTGTGTTTAGGTGAGTTGCAAAGTGGAAAAAGTGTGGAGGAGGCTTGGGTTTTATAGGGAATAAATTAGGATTGGGTTTGGTGGCCATTAATGCAAGAAACACACTTTGAAAACACATAAACCCGCCAATGGATGAAGCTGAAAATGTAATCTGCGGATTGAACGTTGTCGCGGGCTGCGAGCCCAGGAGGGCCACCGAGTCACGGGCCGCGAGCCCCTGTGGTTCATTGGTTAGTTTGTTTTTTTTTTTGTCAAAAATGGTCCTTGTGCTTTCATATTTGATGTTCTAAGTTGTTTTTAGGGTATATTATGCATAAGGAACACATATAAGGGTATGTTATGTAATTTAATCATAAACCAAATATAAAACACATATAAACAGTATGTTTATCGAGATTGAGTATCGAATTTCGCCTAAATTGAGTATATAAATCACGTGGTTGCAAGTTTGACTTATTTTGCACAAATTGTGAATAAGGTAGCGCATGTTTAATCAATCCAAGTGTATGAACAAGTATGAAATGTGTATAATATGAACGTAAAGAAAATACGGATTTTATTATGATCCAAGTCATGGATTTTACAACGATTACAATGAAAAGACGATTACGAGAACACAAGACTTCCAAAAACAGAAATACAAACAACGCTTTCTAATTATGGAAAGTACGAAAAAGCAAGGCGTTACAAATACAGCAACGCTTGACTCCTCTTGGGACATATGGGTTGGGCCAAAGCTGCAAGCAACACCTGCAAGAAAGGAAGAGCAAACAACAAACCAAAAAGGGTATACAAACACCCCCAAAAAAAACTCAGAAAACAACAACGAAGCAGTGATCATAAGCATCAACTAGGCCAACCAAAACATGGGGAGGCCCCTACACAAAGGCCCCCCGACCCAAAAGTTAAAAATACAAGGTGAAGCAAGTTAAGTGTTAGTTATAACCATATCGAAGTTATTGTCTTAAAATGACTACGGAGAATCATCTCCGGACTGAGACTTGGGAGAAGAAGGACCAGCAGATTCAAGCAATGACTTGAGTTCCTCCAAGGACATTAACGGATTGTCAGTGATTTTAGCAAGGACAGCAGGGGTCTTCCCACTAAATTCTTTGTCCAATTTGGCCAAGTGCTTCCTAGCCTTAGAATTATAGTGGGGGGTCTCCATCCTCTTTAAACCTTGAGAGGAATAAGAGTACCCATCCTTAAGACCCGCTTGGTAGCCCACGTCCCTGTAGGCTCGATAAATCCTCTCAAGACTGCCTTTAAATTCCTCATACTGAGAAAAGGCAGAGAGGAAAAGCCCAAACCCTTGAGATAACTACCAATGGCGTTCAGCAGCCAACTTCTGGCTATCTTCCTGAGCGATCCCCAAGTCAGCATATAAAACTTCAACGTCCGTGACAGAAACAGATGCAGCTTCCTTGTAATGCTTCACATTTGCAAGCAAACGCTCCTTCTCAGCTAGCCAAGCGTCCCGCTCCCGTCCCAGGCTCTCTCTTTTTGCTCCAACCACGCCCCAACATTCTAAAAAAGAAAAAGAGTTTACAGAAAAAAATGAGAGGGGGAGGGAAGGAAAAGGGACATACCTCCTTCTCCAAAAGCTTCTTCTCGGCATCAACAACCCTGCACCTAAGCTCAGCAGCAATGGTCCGGGAGGTCTCTAGGTCACTCAACAAGCCCTCGTTTTCATCCCTCAAGGCATTAACCAGATGCAACATGCCAGCACTCCTGAAGAACCCTTCGCAGATGGATAAGCTGTATTGGTCATCGGAAATTTATGGGTCCAAAGCACAGTTCATAAACCTGTGCGAAGGAGGAAGGGTATGAGCCATGAAGTCTCGAGCGACTTCGAGAGTATCAAACAACTGTGGAGGGAGTTATCATCCATCGAGGGATGTACGCGGCATGGAGCCCTTTCGCAAACAAGGGCGCCAGAGGAGAACAAGGTTGAAAACAGTCACGCAACCTGAACCTACTTTGGTCGGTAGCTTGGACAGGAGAAACTTCAACAGTCGGGCCAGCAGGGGTAGCACTCAATTTCGGACCTTTGCCCTTCTCCTGAGACAACGCGGGGGTTGCCAGGATCACAATGGGAGCTTTGGAACTCCCCTGCACAATAATAAAAAAAGGGAGGAAGGGGGAGGTAAGAAAAGTCAGAAACTGGAAGTTCACAAAGAAAAAGCCAAAATAAAGAAACATGGTTGACTTACAAGAAAAGGTCCACTGACAAGGCAGGAGGATGGCCGTAGGGTTTTCAAGTGCTTCAATAGAGAACCTTTCGTATTAGCCGGAGGAACCTCAGATGCATCCCAGGAGGCCAGCTGAGATTTTTGACTGCTTGCACTACGGAGCCTTGAACGGATGCTTCAACGCTCCAGAACAGTGGCGTTGGCATCAACTACTAGATTAATCCTACGCTTACGGGACAGGCGTGTGCCCAAATCTTCATCCCCACTACTCACATTCTCCACGGGCGGGGAACTCTTGGAGTCCCCTGACCCCTCATGAGAACCCTCTTAAGCAGAGGGGGTTCCCTCTGCTCCCCCAGCAGAACCACCAACATGTGCAGTACCGCCCTGAAGGACATCTCCCATCTCCGGGTTTACGACGCCTCCAACCACAAACGATATTCCTTTAGAATCATCCTACAATAAGCGCCACAAGGACATCTTTGCACAAATAAATAAGCACTAGAAATGACTGGACAAAGAAAAAGCAAGGTCCACAAATCAAGACGTGGTCAAAATCATCGCAAATACAAGGGTGTTAGTGCATATGTATGTCGACTTCGTCTTTTATCGAGTCTTGTAATAGGTTAGATAGAACATGACACATAGAACGAGAAAAACGGGAAAAAGGTCAAAACAAGCCACTCCACACGAACTGACCAGTTCGTACGAACTGGACAAGGCCAGTTCGTGCGAAGTGGGGATGTCATGTTCATGGGAAGTGGGTGGCCTATAACTAGGTGTCTTGGTTCTTTCATTTGTGTGTGTGATTCCGGTAGCGAAGCTCTGCCGAAGTGTCTCTAGCACTGTAAAACGTTCTGAAATCAATACAAGAGACAATTAAAGTGATTCTAAGTGTAATTCAAGCTGAAATAACTTTGATACGTTTGATTCCGCCTTTCGTATTGAACGAGATCTCTTCTGAACGACTCGTTTGGTCGTCACAACGATCCTACAAGTGGTATCAGAGCTCAGGAGGAAGAGTTCTTACCATTTCAGCTTGATTTCATCAAAAATTCTGACTTCTACTCATTCTTTTACACTTTTTCATCAAATTAACTGAGAATTTACGATTAAAATGGACTGATTTTTACATATAACAAGCGAAATACTGTTTTAATCAATCTTTGAAAAATCAGAACCTAATTCGACCTAAAACGTGATCAATTTTGACAAAAACTCATCAGATCGTTCGAAGATGCTTCAATTCGTTTGAAATTTACTTCCAGTTCGCATGAAAAGGTCCAGTTCGTGTGAAATTTACTTCTAGTTCGCATGAAAAGGTCCAGTTCGTGTGAAATTTACTTCCAGTTCGCTTGAAAGTGTCTAATTTGTTTGAAATCTTGCCACTTCGCACGAAGTCGACCCCTATTTCGCACCAATTTGTCTCACTTCGCACCAAGTTGTCCCAGCTCGCACCAAATTGTCCCACTTCACACCAAATTGTCCCACTTCGCACCAAATTGTCCCAGTTCATTTGAGAATTGACTTCAGGTCGTGTGAAAGTCACCAGTTCGTTTGAAAGCATATTCAGGTCGTGTGGAACAATCATCAGGTCGTGTGAATCATTCCTCAGCTCGTTTGAACAATCTGTTATTTAAAATTTTCGAAACCGAAACATGGAAAACAAATTCTGCAATGCCTTTGCTACTCCGATCACTATTGCTCAGAACGCGACCTTAGAAAATGAAATGGGAACCATGCAAAAACCGCGTAAGCTCATGAATATTGAGGAGTATAGTGGATGGGAGGAACGTTTTGAAAATTGGGTTCAAGCAAATTACTTAGATGCATGGGAATGTGTTGAACAACGATATATTAGACCGACTGATGATGATGGAGAGAATATTGCGATTAAAGATCTAAGTGATGATCAGAAAAAGAAATACAAAAGTGAAAAGATGATGATCAATATATTGCAACAAGCTATTAAGGAAGAAATCTTTATTTTATTACAACACAACGGAAGTGCATACTCAATATGGAAAGCACTAAAAACAAAGTTTGTTGGAAGTCAAGACATGATCAAGAACAAAAAATCGCTTTTGAAGAAAGAATTTGATCTATTTCGTGGATTAAAAAATGAAAACACCAAGCAGATTATTGAAAGATATTGCAATTTGGTGGTTAACATGAAGATATTGGACATCAAGAAAGATAAAGAAGAATGGATTGAAAAGTTGGCTGATGCGTTGCCACAAGATGTTTGGGGCACGTATCTTATGATGTTGAAAAATAATGATGAATTTGAAAATCTAACATTGGGTAAGTTTATTGAAAAACTCGAAGTTCAAGAGATGGAACAACGAAAGATGGCGAAAAAGAAGAATCACAAGGCAGCAACTCTTAAAGAAAAAGATGGCAGTGATGATGAAAATGTTCGAGTGATAAGGAAGCAGGTTAAAGAAATTCCAGATTTCAAGGTTGAGAAAGAAGCTGATGCAGAAAAGATGCCTGAGAAGTGTGAAAATTGTGATACTGTGAAAAGGCATAACAATAAATTGATTCATAACATGAACAGACTAAAAGAATCTTATGATGTTTTAAACAAAGCTATGAATCAATACAACAAGTCAAGCAGTGAACAAGCGTTAGCTATGAAGACACTCAATGGAGCGTTCGTGACAAAGCAGAAAATCATCAATAATTACATTGAGAAACGTGCTGTACTTGAACAAAAATTGGAAACCCAGAGGATAGAAACTGAACGAGTAAACAGGTTATTGAGAAGTTATTCATGTGCTTCTTATGTGATTGACAGGATTTATCCTACAGTAGAAGGCATGAAAGCGTTTGAAGAAGAGGATACTGAAGTAAAGGATACTGGTAAGAAACATAGTACTGATTATACCAAGTGTCCACCGCCGCTTGAAAATGGATATTCTCCACGAAATCCTAATTCAGAAAGAATCAAAAAGGCAACCAATTTAAAGTGGGAAAATGAACCTTCAGATGGATTGCCAGATAACATTGACGTCACATTCACATCGTCTGACACTGATCATGAGTCTGAGTTAATAAAGAAAGTGGTCGATCAGGTGTTGGATAAGGATGAGGAGTCAGAGTCAAAGTCTGAGTCTGAGACGTCGAGCTCATCAGTCAATAGTTCAAAATCATCGGGCAAAAGAATTTACACTAAAGATTTTCTGTTATCACAAAATAATTTGAATGATTCTGACAAATTATATTCTGATGAAGAATTTCCAATAAGAGGTGTCAAAACTGAAATGATTGAAAAGGTTTTCAAATTAACAGAAATTACTATTTCTGAAATAAAAGATATAAATCTTTCTGGAAAACCTAAAAAGTACACCTCAAGAGTTCAACAAAGATTAAACAAGAAAAAGGTTACAGTTCTGGTTCGGGTTTTCAAAAGAAACCAAACCATAACGGTAATTTCAAAAAGAAAGGTTTAGGTTTTATTCCACCAGAAAATCATAAAAATGAGAAAACTTATAAACCAAAAACTGTATTTGTTTCAGGAGCAAGTTCGACAGAAGAAGAAAAGAGCTCATTTTGGAAGCAATCGAACAAAGAATTCCTTGCTAAGAAGCAAGAAGGAATGAAGAATGAAGCTGCTCAGAAGAAGGAGACAAGAACCTGTTATCAATGCAAAGTAGTTGATCACATTGCCTTGAACTGTCCAAAGGCAACTAATACAAAACAGGGAATCTCTGAAAAATTGAAAGAAAAGATGGTTGAGAATGAACCACCAACCAAACAATTTAAAGTTTTCAAAAATTCAAAATTTGAGGTTGGTGAGTGTTCAAAAAGTTTTTACAAAAGAAAAATGAAGCTTAACACCAAAAGTGGGTTGTTAAGAACTGAGATGTTAGTTCTGGCGATGAATCTGACTCGTCAAAGTCAGAGGAGCCACCAGTTGATCTAAAAGACGAAAATTCTGTTCCGCCAATGGATGACGCAAACTTTCCACCATTGCGGACTGAAAATTAAAAAAAAAAAAGTTTGAAAAGTCGAGATTTCAAATCAATTCTTTTCTGAAAAGAAAGAATTTGATGTTGAAAAAGCCTTTAACCCCAAAGTTCAAAATATTTTTGAAAAAATGGTTGACGGGAAGGTCAAAGGGGTAAAGGAATTTTATGAGAAGAAAAAGAAAGGAAAGAAACCGAGTGTTGATGACTCGGAATCTCCCAAAGACCATCAGGCTTGGGAAAATCTCTATATCTGAAAAACCTGACTTGCCGGAGCTCCCAAGTTGGTAATCGTGGAGCAGGAATCAGCATCTTTCTTGACAAATTCAAAATTGTCATATTTCAAGTTACAAGTGGTATTGGTTGATGAGAACCTACAAGTGGTTAATCAAGGTCATTAAGTTGAAGTTGATTTAACTTTCATAGAAGTAGATGAATAAACAATGTGATGAATCCCCGTTCCTAACAAGTGGTGTGTAAAATCAACAAAACTTATTTTCCGGAAAAACCATTTTGATTAAAACAAACTTAAGTGTTTTGAAATCATAATGGGAAAATAGTTTGTTGTCAGGGGGAGTTCTGATTGTTTATGCCAAGTGAATGGAGAATTGAAGCAATTCACATCGGTTTGTCAAATTTTCTTTAAATGGTTTTGAATTTTAGGGGGAGTAAGAAATTTCAGAAAATCCAAAAACATTAGAAATTTGAAAAAGCCAAAAACATGATAAAATCTAAAAAACCAAAAACATCAAAAAATTCAAAAATGAGTTTTGTTGTGAAAAAAGAGGAAATTATAGTACATCAGTGGACTATCACAGCACGCTAAAGAATTGAAAAGTTAAATATGTGATAAACGGTCTTACTGGTGATATTCCAGTAGGTTTTTATACATTCAGTAGATTGTTTTCGAGATATAAACCTAAATTCAAATACTTACTTATCTCGTGGGGAACATCTCTCGGATATATAGGTAACCCCTGAAATCTTGTTTGAAGGGCTTTCTGTTTCTAACATACTAGGTCTTTGTGCATGATGATATCTGGGGTATTATACCAGGACTTCTGATTTTGCGGGAGCAATATCCTAGTCCTCGTATAATGCTCTGCACTGCTTTAATCTTAAAGCTCACCCTCAGCATAAAAATGATGAAACATTGCAAAATGCTAATCATGTGCTGTTGAAGAAAAGATCCCCAAACGGGACACACCTGAAAGACGAGCCATCATCTCTTTGTCTGAACGGAAGTTCTAACCTGAGCTCTCACGGTCTCGCTTTACCCGTTTACAGATATCATTAGTGTACATTCACATGTAAGAATGAATATAGGAGTCTGGATACGGGAGTATATTCTGAGGTGGGACACGCGAATAAGTTGAAGTTCTTAAAACACTAATTCTCGTATCTCGAAACAGTTGAACTTTGTGTGAAAATTTAAATGGATCAGTATACTGACAATCTAAGTGAATCGCTTAGAACTTAAAAGGTTTAAAGCTTAACGGTGTTAGTGATTTGTCTCATAAACTGATATGATCCTCTCACACAAACTCACAAAAATATTGTCTGTAAATATTCGTTACTTCTTTTCATTTAAAACAAAATCCAAAAAGAATGTGTTTTAGCATAAAATTTTGAAAAATCCAAAAAGATTTTATTTCATCTTATTTTCGACAACTGATGTGGGAAAGCTGATTTTCAAAATTCCGAGTGCTAAACATGATGGACAACAGGTTTGGGAGAGTTTGTTTAGAAATAAGAAAAATGGTATTTTTACAAGTGGTCTTCAGAGATTATAAATGTAAAACCATTTTGGATGATATCTACAAGTGATGGTTTAAGATTGATTTTACAAGTGGTAAGCAGAGATTAAAATTGTTAAATTTTAAATTTGTGAAATTTATTTTGAGGTAGAGTTTGTGCAGGCAGAAGAAGCCAGGTTACGACTCCTGAGAATAGGCAGACTTGAGCCAGGTTCTAGATCTTGTCTGCTAATACTGAAGATTTTGGATCAACATCCAAGAGGGAGTCTGAAGATGTAAAGAGCCAGTTTCTGATCATGGTACTGTGTTCAAGATAGAAGCTGCTGATGCTGATAAGCGAGAGAAAGATAGAGATTGAGGATGCTTACAATGTCAAATACTTTGGAGAGAGCGAGAAGACTGATCAAGACTGAAGACTTGTCATACTGAAGACTCGACACCAAAGACTTTGTCAACATCCAAGGGGGAGTCTGTTGGTGCATATATCTGTTGACTTCGTCTTGTATTGAGTCTTGTAATAGGTTAGATAGAACATGACACATAGAACGAGAAAAATGGGAAAAAGGTCAAAACAAGCCAGTCCACACGAACTGACCAGTTCGTATGAACTGGACAAGGCCAGTTCGTGCGAAGTGGGGATGTCATGTTCATGGGAAGTGGCTGGCCTATAAATAGGTGTCTTGGTTCTTTCATTTGTGTGTGTGATTCCGGTAGTGAAGCTCTGCCGAAGTGTCTCCAGCATTGTAAAACGTTCTGAAATCAATACAAGAGACAATTAAAGTGATTCTAAGTGTAATTCAAGCTGAAATAACTTCGATACGTTTGATTCCGCCTTTCGTATTGGACGAGATCTCTTCTGAACGACTCGTTTGGTCGTCACAGCGATCCTACAAAGGGCGTACCTTTACTCTCATGAAAGGCTTTAGGACGAACAGGATATGAAGGACTCAGATCCCCCATGGCTAGAATTCCTTCTAGGAAGTTAAAAACTCTTGTAGGATGCTTGTACATCTTCTTGCACAACACAGTTTCAACCGTTGAAAGAGCAGAGACACCGTCGTCAATAACTGCCGCTGGGTCCCTCAAGGGAAGGGATTTAGGAATCATAGAGGATGAAACAAAGATGAATCTATTTTTCCACTCCTTCGGGTACGTGGATGTGGGCATAAAAGAGTAACATGGAAGAGAAATGCAATCTTTCCTTTTTGCAAATGTGAACCAGTCTCCTTCCGACTGAAGTCGGTAAAATCGACGGAAAAGGGGCAGAGAAGGCTCACCAGTAAAGGCAGCACAGGAAAGTTCAAAATGAACAATCCTCATAAAAGCTAGGGAGTGCAATTATGAAAAGTGGATAACATATTGTATCAAAAGAGCTATCTTAAACAACCGACAGGGGATAACGGACACCACAGAAAGAGAAAGATAGAGTAACGACAATCCTCTCTAGCGGACAAACAGCCGGGTCATTCGGACCGGGTAAACTCGGAGCAAACTCCGGGGGAATTTTATAGGTAGCAACGAAAGATTCGAGGTCTTCTTTGGTGAGGATGGAGCGGATCAATGATCGGCCCTTTCTGCTCATTGCCGGAGTGTTAAAAGATTGAACGGAGAAGATGATGAGGAAAGAAGGTGGGGAAATTATGGCAAAATGGAAAGTCACTCAGGAGTTTTAAAGAGACCCACTAACCAAGGCGGTAACCGTCTAATCAGGATTTTAAAATCCAACTTTTGATTTGGGGCACGTGTGCCATGACTAAAAGCCCCAACCGTTGGATCAAGGAAGCTTTATCGATACGAATGATTGATGGGAATCGCCATCATCAAGGGGCCCCTCCGCTACAGTTGAGGAGCCGCTGTACTTCAGCCCAAGCTCATATGTCTCGGGTCCTGTGACCTGGGGCTAGAAATGACTTGACGACGAGGCCCACTTGGCGTCCAGTTGCCCAGTCTTGGGCTCCGCTTTTACTTGGGCTCATTAACCAGCCCAAAACCAATTTTTGTCTCTTTTAAGAGAACTGTGAGAAAGGCGGGAAAAGAGACGTCTTATCTCTCTCAGACAACATTAATTTCCTGAAGGCAATATGAAGTAATCGCCGGAAACAGTACAACAAGGCAGCTGGCCTCATTTAATGGCCAAGACATCAAACCGTTGAGGAACAAACACGTGTCTGAGTCTCCCAAGGATCTCACAAGACCGTTAGATGATACAGAGGCTTTCTCCGAGGAGATAAGCCAACCTCGTTATATAAGAAAGGAGCATCATCGTGCAAGGTATGCATTCGATACCGATTACATTAAATACACATTCACCATACATTTACTCCCGACATTCCTGGGATCACATTTAAGGCTTCAAGCCTAGGATTCACACTGACAAGGATATTCCGGCGATCATAAACTCATCGGAATAAGCTCCTTGTTCTTCGGCAAGTTTACTTACTCTCACGCCGGAGCTTGGTCACAGATCCCCCTCCCGGGGCCTTCCGTGGCGAGGCTAACGATGTTTTCTTTTGTAGGAAGACAAGACTGATCCATTGCAACGTTGACGGGCCTCATCGACTTCTCACCAAAAATTAGGGGCTCGACAGTAATCAACAACATTGACGACATGAGATTGATTGTTGAGAAGAGTAAGCACGCATTCAACTCTATTGATCGGAAGACATTCAGTAAATGATCATTGTATATTTTCATATTCTTTGATCTTAAAACATATTTTTTTTGTATGTCTTTAATAAGAAATGGTGTATTCTATTCCAAAATATCCATATTAATTTTTTTAAAGATGAATGTATTTTGCTCTTTTTTTCCTCACGTGGTAGGTAGGGCCCTTGTTTCTTTAGTGGGAAGTCTTGAGTTCAATTCAAAGCAAAGAGGATAATTTGGTGTAATTTAGTAATTATTAGGAGTTGTGTGTCATTAGCCGTTCAAAAAAATATAAAAGATACTCAAAACATTTTAATTAACCTATACTTCAACCAAATATTAGATTTACTAGGTTATAAACCCATGTACTAGAGCATTCACCTTGGAGCCTTCATTTCCATCTATATAAAAACACACTTTTCTCTAAATTTTGTTACTTTTTAAACATCTCACATCCAACACTCTATCTTTATCTATTTCTTACTCACAAACAATTATTTTATTATTTTTCTCTTTCCTACACACACAATAGTAATATAAAGGGTTGAATATAAACCTTTAAATATAGAGTTGTACTTTACTTTCTATATATTTTTCCTCTATTATTGAGATTTCAATGTGGTGGTGTTTTTGTTGTATTCTCTATTATATTCTTTATATTATATAGAAAAGAGCTTTCAATGTGAATGCTCTTACATGGGTTGAAAAAATAAAATATCTTACGTAAGTTAAAGATGATAAATATCATACAAAAATTGCTTAAAACCACCCATAATCAAGAAAATGTCAAAGTTTTTTCTTTGAAACTTAGAGAAAATATAATAATTTTGAAATAAATTTACATATATTAAGAGGCCAATATATAATGTATAATTATTGCTAATTATTATTAAATAAATAAGTTAAAACTTACAATTTAGATAACTTTAATTATAAGTAACTTGAAATAGAACACTAACATGAATAATATGTTAGTACTTCTAAATGTTAAATATCAGCTTAGAGCATAGATTTCATTAACGGTTTTCACTTTAATATAATATTTTCTTATCTTTTGTGTTTGTGTGACAAGAACATTAAAGTTTAAACATTTTTTTAAAATGACCACAAAATTTTTATACTCTGAAGTTTAAGAACTTTATCTCTTTGGTTTTTTTTCTTTCGGTTGTTATACAGAGTGTCATTACCATAATGAACCAAATCGATATCGATCAAAATTGAATTCTCGTCGAATCACACAAGGGATTTAGTAATTACTACATCAAATTATATATTTGTTATTGTTAATAATTAAAGCAAATCAAATCCGTTTCGTTAGTTTATCCTATTGGTCAAATTTAAACTCAAGATGCTATATAAATATCCTCTACAAGAAATAGAAATAACTTAATTATTATATATCATAAATTATAATATATTATTAAGGATGATATAAAATTAAATTTAAATACCGGTTTAATTATTTATCAATTTAATTTAAATACTTATTTAATTATTTTTCTATTTATAATTTAAATATTTTAATAAAAAAAAACAAAGACAAAATTCATGTAATCTTTAAAAAATAAAGTTTAAGAAATTGATGCAAAGATAAATTGGGATAATGTATAACAATCATTTATATTTATATTTATATATATTATATTATATTATATTATATTATATTATATTATATTATATTATATTATATTATATTATATTATATTATATTATATTATATTATATTATATTATATTATATTATATTATATTATATTATATTATATTATATTATATTATATTATATTATATTATATTATATTATATTATATTATATTATATTATATTATATTATATTATATTATATTATATTATATTATATTATATTATATTATATTATATTATAATATATTAATAATATTAGAGATTAATCTAGTACATTAATAGCATTAATTTAAGGGGTAACTTTGTAGAAATGTAATCAAGTTTGTCAAGTGTTCCGATTAAGTCAGCGGAAGTTTTTTTTGTCTCTCTAAAGTCAGTAAATTTCGATTATTGTTCTAATACTATGTAATTATCAGGTTAACAGGTTATAATGATGATGTGTCAGGTTTCACTAATTTTATTTTTAACTTGACCAAAACATTTATAATTCTTATTTTTATATATTTAAATAAAAAAGGAAACACATAAATTATCAACCATCCGATCATATGTACGATCCACCACGCCCTTCTTTATTTCCACTCTTTCTTCCCGGTCAAAATTTCAAGCTTCTAGGCTTCAATTTCATGGATTTGTATCAAATACAAAGACTCCTAAAAATAAGAAGTGTACAAAGGCTCTTAAAAATAAACCTACTACAAAAAAAAAAAAAAAAAAAAAAAAACTAAACTAAACACCCATTACCACCCAAAATCCTAAAGGGTGATGCTAGAGTTGGAACAGACGTCACCCCTTTAGGTTAACAATATGGACCTAATGGGTGATGCAAGTATTGGAAGAGACGTCACCCCTTTAGGTTAACAATGTGGACCTAAAGGGTGATGCTAGTCTTGGAAGAGACGTCACCCCTTTAGGTTAACAATATGGACCTAATGGGTGATGCTAGTGTTGGAAGATACGTCACCCCTTTAGGTTAACAGTCTCGACCTAAAGGGTGATGCTAGTACTAGAAGAGACGTCACCCTTTAGGTTAACCAGCTGGACCTAAAGGGTGAACCAGTCTCTTCCAATGTAGGCATAAAAGAGTAACATGGAAGAGAAATGCAATCTTTCCTTTTTGCAAATGTGAACCAGTCTCCTTCCGACTGAAGTCGGTAAAACCGACGGAAAAGGGGCAGAGAAGGCTCACCAGTAAAGGCAGCACAGGAAAGTTCAAAATGAACAATCCTCATAAAGCTAGGAGGTGCAATTATGAAAACTGGATTTCATAATGTATCAAAAGAGCTATCTTAAACGGCGACAGGGGATAACGGACACCACAGAAAGAGAAAGATAGAGTGACGACAATCCTCTCTAGCGAACAAACAGCCGGGTCATTCAGACCGGGTAAACTCGGAGCAAACTCTGGGGGAATTTTATAGGTAGCAACGAAAGATTCTGAGGTCTTCTTTGGTGAGGATGGAGCGGATCAATGATCGGCCCTTTCTGCTCATTGCCGGAGTGTTAAAAGATTGAACGGAGAAGATGATGAGGAAAGAAGGTGGGGAAATTATGGCAAAATGGAAAGACACTCGGGAGTTTTAAAGAGACCCACTAACCAAGGCGGTAACCGTCTAATCAGGATTTTAAAATCCAACTTTTGATTTGGGGCACGTGTGCCATGACTAAAAGCCCCAACCGTTGGATCAAGGAAGCTTTATCGATACGAATGATTGATGGGAATCGCCATCATCAAGGGGCCCCTCCGCTACAGTTGAGGAGCCGCTGTACTTCAGCCCAAGCCCATATGTCTCGGGTCCTGTGACCTGGGGCTAGAAATGACTTGACGACGAGGCCCACTTGGCGTCCAGTTGCCCAGTCTTGGGCTCCGCTTTTACTTGGTCTCATTAACCAGCCCAAAACCAATTTTTGTCTCTTTTAAGAGAACTGTGAGAAAGGCGGGAAAAGAGACGTCTTATCTCTCTCAGACAACATTAGTTTCCTGAAGGCAATATGAAGTAATCGCCGGAAACAGTACAACAAGGCAGCTGGCCTCATTTAATGGCCAAGACATCAAACCGTTGGGGAACAAACACGTGTCTGAGTCTCCCAAGGATCTCACAAGACCGTTAGATGATACAGAGGCTTTCTCCGAGGAGATAAGCCAACCTCGTTATATAAGAAAGGAGCACCATCGTGCAAGGTATGCATTCGATACCGATTACATTAAATACACATTCACCATACATTTACTCCCGACATTCCTGGGATCACATTTAAGGCTTCAAGCCTAGGATTCGCACTGACAAGGATATTCCGGCGATCATAAACTCGTCGGAATAAGCTCCTTGTTCTTCGGCAAGTTTACTTCCTCTCACGCCGGAGCTTGGTCACAGATCCCCCTCCCGGGGCCTTCCGTGGCGAGGCTAACGATGTTTTCTTTTGTAGGAAGACAAGACTCATCGACTTCTCACCGAAAATTAGGGGCTCGACAGTAATCAACAACATTGACGACATGAGATTGATTGTTGAGAAGAGTAAGCACGCATTCAACTCTATTGATCGGAAGACATTCAGTAAATGATCATTGTATATTTGCATATTCTTTGATCTTAAAACATATTTTTTTTGTATGACTTTAATAAGAAATGGTGTATTCTATTCCAAAATATCCATATTAATTTTTTTAAAGATGAATGTATTTTGCTCTTTTTTTCCTCACGTGGTAGGTAGGGCCCTTGTTTCTTTAGTGGGAAGTCTTGAGTTCAATTCAAAGCAAAGAAGATAATTTGGTGTAATTTAGTAATTATTAGGAGTTGTGTGTCATCAGCCGTTCAAAAAAATATAAAAGATACTCAAAACATTTTAATTAACCTATACTTCAACCAAATATTAGATTTACTAGGTTATAAACCCATGTATTAGAGCATTCACATTGGAGCCTTCATTCATCTATATAAAAACACACTTTTCTCTAAATTTTGTTATTTTTTTAAACATCTCACATCCAACTCTCTATCTTTATCTATTTCTTACTCACAAACAATTATTTTATTATTTTTCTCTTTCCTACACACTCACAATAGTAATATAAAGGGTTGAATATAAACCTTTAAATATAGAGTTGTACTTTACTTTCTATATATTTTTCCTCTATTATTGAGATTTGAATGTGGTGGTGTTTTTGTTGTATTCTCTATTATTTTCTTTATATTATATAGAAAAGAGCTTTCAATGTGAATGCTCTTACATGGGTTGAAAAAATAAAATATCTTACGTAAGTTAAAGATGATAAATATCATACAAAAATTGCTTAAAACCACCCATAATCATGAAAAGGTCAAAGTTTTTTCTTTGAAATTTAATGAAAATATAATAATTTTGAAATAAATTTACACATATTAAGAGGCCAATATATAATGTATAATTATTGCTAATTATTATTAAATAAATAAGTTAAAACTTACAATTTAGATAACTTGAATTATAAGTAATTTGAAATAGAACACTAACATGAATAATATGTTAGTACTTCTAAATGTTAAATATCAGCTTAGAGCATAGATTTCATTAACGGTTTTCACTTTAATATAATATTTTCTTATCTTTTGTGTTTGTGTGACAAGAACATTAAAGTTTAAACATTTTTTTAAAATGACCACAAAATTTTTATACTCTGAAGTTTAAGAACTTTATCTCTTTGGTTTTTTTTCTTTCGGTTGTTATACAGAGTGTCATTACCATAATGAACCAAATCGATATCAGTCGAAATTGAATTCCCGTCGAATCGCACAGGGGATTTAGTAATTACTACATCAAATTATATATTTGTTATTGTTAATAATTAAAGCAAATCAAATCCGTTCCGTTAGTTTATCCCATTGGTCAAATTTAAACTCAAGATGCTATATAAATATCCTCTACAAGAGATAGAAATAACTTAATTATTATATATCATAAATTATAATATATTATTAAGGATGATATAAAATTAAATTTAAATACCCGTTTAATTATTTATCAATTTAATTTAAATACTTATTTAATTATTTGTCTATTTATAATTTAAATATTTTAATGAAAAAAAAACAAAGACAAAATTCATATAATCTTTAAAAAAATAAAGTTTAAGAAATTGATGCAAAGATAAATCTGGATAATCTATAACAATCAATTATATTTATATTTATATATCATTAGATATATTATATTATATTATATATTAATAATATTAGAGATTAATCTAGTACATTAATAGCATTAATTTAAGGGGTAACTTTGTAGAAATGTAATCAAGTTTGTCAAGTGTTCCGATTAAGTCAGCGGAAGTTTTTTTTGTCTCTCTAAAGTCAGTAAATTTCGATTATTGTTCTAATACTATGTAATTAACAGGTTAACAGGTTATAATGATGATGTGTCAGGTTTCACTAATTTTATTTTTAACTTGACCAAAACATTTATAATTCTTATTTTTACATATTTAAATAAAAAAGAAAACACATAAATTATCAACCATTCGATCATATGTACGATCCACCACGCCCTTCTTTATTTCCACTCTTTCTTCCCGGTCAAAATTTCAAGCTTATGGGCTTCAATTTCATGGATTTGTATCAAATACAAAGACTCCTAAAAATAAGAAGTGTACAAAGGCTCTTAAAAATAAACCTACTACAAAAAAAAACCCCTAAACTAAACACCCATTACCACCCAAAAACCTAACCCCCCCCCCCCCCAATCACCCACCAATTTTTTTTTTTTTTTTTTGCCGAAAGGGGTTGGGGGTTTAGGTTTTTGGGTGGAGGTGGGTGTTTAGGCTTTTTTTTAGGTTTTTGGGGGGTGGGGGGTTTCACATGGAGCCTTCAATTCACACAGAACTGTTCGTCGGAGTTGATATTCCGATATGACTTACGACAACGATAAAAGAAGAAAAATTGAACGCCAAGATGAAGATAAGGATTTTCAGCTCGCACCATGATGTTGACGTGAATTTATTGGAGAAAGTAGTTTCAGTATCTGTTACCTCTCATTATGTGCTCTGTAATCAACGAGATCTTAGATCTAAAGGTTTAAAGTTCAAAATTCTTGTAAATATTAGATTATTGAGTAAATTACTTTTTGAGTCCCTGTGTTTTAATGGTTTTAACTACTTGAGTCCAAAATCAAAAAGTTTAACGCCCTGAGTCCCTAGCCATTTATTTTATAACATTTTGAGTCCAATTTTGTTCATTTTATAATGATTTGAGTCCAAAAATTGGACTCAAAAAGTTAAAATTTGGACTCAAAAGGACTCAAATGGTTAATGAAAATGCTTATAGGGACTCAGGTCGTTAAACTTTTTGCTTTTGGACTCAACTGGTTAAAACCACTAAAACATAGGGACTCAAAAAGTAATTTACCCTAGATTATTCTTTTAGATTCTGATTATAATTATGTAAGGATTAGAAAAAATAATAGGATAAAAAATGGTAACCTGGTAATTACAGAATATTAGAATACAAAATTAAATTTTACTTACTTTAGAGAGACAAAAAAATGTTTGGGTTACTTAATTAAAACACTAGACAAACTTGGTTATATTTTTATGGTGTTTTCCCTTAATTTAATATATAAGTGAATATTTATAAGAAAATGTCACATGGCATTAGAGGGAAATAAATGAAATGAGAGAAGGCAACATGGCATTAGATGTATTTCTTTATTAGTATTAAATTTTATCTAAAATTATACGGCTTGAAAAACTTAAATATGTTTATGAAGGGTCGGTCCAAATTTTTTAGAGGCCCTAAGCAAAGTACAAAATTGGGGCCTTTGTGAAACTTGTACCTGACGGGTGGTCCGTAGGACAAACTTTAAGTGCTTTAAAATGATAAAAATCCCATGCTTAATTCGGTTAAATTGTGGAGCATGGTAACTACGGTGTGCTTGGTCTTGCAGGTAGTAATTGGCGTAAACAAAGGGTTTTATGATGCTTGGATAAGAGCACGGATATGGCGGAAAGAAGTTAAGGTTTGAGGAATTGATACAAGAAACAAAGGAGAGAACATCAGACATCGTCGTAGCCTACGGCCAGGGTCGTAGGTTACGGTGATCATTGGGCTTGTTTGGTGTGCCATAATCCAGGATAGGATAGCTGTGCCGTAGAGTTCCTCTGGGTGCCGTAGCCTACGGCTGGCGCCCTAGGTTACGGTGTTGCCCCTTTTGCCCAAATGTTTATAAGCCGCCGTAAGCTACGGTCACCGGTGTAGCTTAAGGCACCGACTGAATTGAAACTTGTAACTGCCCACTTTATTGCGGTTGGAGGTGTCTTTTGATGTCCCATGATTGTAATTCGGTTAAAAAAGTTCTGGAGACGAGTTTTGGGTGTTCTTGGTGCTTGAAGACAGTTTCTAATCATTTCGGTTTGTGCTTTGAATTGTTATAAACATTGAAACTTGTGTGAGGATGATGATTCAAGCCATGAGTGGCTAAACTCTTTGTAATCATCCTGGATTGAAGGGTTGCTTAAGACATTTCATGTTTTAATCTTAATTTCTAGAATAATAGACTTGCTTTTATGGTTTGTTTATTATGGTGTGTTGATATTTGTTTGTAAGTGGTTAATTGATGCTTTGATCATAGTTGAAACCATACGTTCTTGGTGCCTTTGGCAATCGAGATATCATGGGAGGGATTAGGATTAGGTATTGATTGATTGGTCATCGGGTAACAACCTTGCGTTCTAGGAACCCGAGTACTTCGTTCCTTTTTACCACAAATGAGTAGCTATACATGAACCATGTCTATGTGGTTCTTTCTAGTTTGATTAAAACATGACTGTCAATTGAAACCGGAAGTCTAGGATGGTCATTTGTCTCTAAATTGTTTACAAAACCAATTCGCAATTCGCTATTCAGTTAGTAACCGTAGTTTTAAAATCAAACAATCCAACTCTTTGAATTTACTTTCCTTGCAATTAGTTTAATTTTAGTTAACTTAGACATACAATTAGATAACATACATTCCACAAACTCCCTGTGTTTGATACCCACTTACAGCTATCTATTAGTTGTATTTGGTTTAAATTTGATTGAGACTTCGACCTCACGTCAGTACCTAAAAAATATCAAACGACAATAGCAAATCACATAATCAAGTCATAAAATCGCGAATATCAAATCACAAAATTGTTTTTTACGGTTATTGATCAATCGTGTAAATCGCACCATCGGCAACAATCGAATACCCATAGTTTCTCCTCTATCGGCAGGTTAGATAATTGTGTTCAACAAAAAAGAGACCTGGTAACTTATGGATTCAAGAAAAAAGGGATTTGGCTAATAATCCTTCAAGTTTTGGGTTTAGACCATTTATTTGTTTGGGTCATTATGTGTTTGTTTCATTGGTTGAAATACACATACACATGTAATATATGAAAAAAAAAATTTGAGGCCCCTATATTTTGGTGGCCCTAGGCCTTTACCTATAATGATAAGCCTATCGGTCCGGCCCTCTGTTTAGACCCCTCGGAGTGGGGGGTTTTTGGGCGTTTTTCCCCAAAACGCTCCCAAACCGCCCCCATGGGCGTTATTTCCAAAAAAAATTGTTTTGGCGTTCTTTTTTCCACGTCTTTTTCATTTTGTTTTGGCCAATCACAGTTAATCTTCGTTTTGTATGGCCAATAAGATTTTTTTGATGTTTTTTTTTATTTAATTGTTTAACACCCCTTTTAACATAATGCCCCACAAGGCCCACATCTCCACTACACCCATTTTAGAAAAAAAAAAAAAACATCTCATAATGTCCCATTGATGACTGGACTGCCACATAACACACAACATCCATAGGTGAGGGCATTATTTATAGAGAAAATTACCAAAATAGCCAAGAAAACCTTTGACTTACGATAATGGCCATTTGATGCGTCCTTGGAGCAGGGCATCCCACATTTTATGCGTCCGCCAATGGTGAGTTGACACGTGGCAAAAGTAAGTTGATACCTCAGCCGCCAGCGCATCCGGGCCAAAAAGTAGGTGGATGCGTCCAGCTCAGCTGCATCCGGAGACAATTGGCTGGCTTGGCTGTGGCTTATTGAGTGGCTCGTTTGGAGGAGTTGTATGACGCATTAGAGACATCGGGTGCCGTGCTTTTCTCATTTTTTTATATTTCACGTATTCATTAAGTTTTTTTGTTAATTGTAACCCATCTACTATATATAATGACGAAAATCAGTTATGGTTTTGAACATGTTCTCTCCAAACCAATTTTTATAGAATGCCAATGTCAATGTATCCGCCTTTTGATACTCTCCAAATAGAAATGAAGTTGTTTAACTGTGTTGAAGATGACGTTTTCCTGAGCTTTAGAAGTCCTAGTGTTTATGGATGGCGGGACCTGCCCTGAGTGATGGAAGTGATCTAACTTGCCATTTATGGTAGGTGGTTTAACGAAGAAATTCGAAGAACTCACCTACAAAGGGAACGTTGGATCACTTCGTGTAATCGGATTTCCCCGTCCGCGTCCTCTACCGCTCCTCCTATGCCGCCAAATTGTTCAAAAACAAGGAGGAATTGGAGACCGAGCTTTGTGGAGGAATTGGATCACTTCGTGTTATCGCGTAAAAAATATCTTTTTTAGTCTGTAAATTTTTTTTTGGTTTATTTTGGTTTGTTTTTTTATTAGGTTTAACTGTTGTATATAAAGGTAAATAAAAAGTTGTATGTTATTTCTTTTTTTTTTTTTGGTATTAGTGATAAATTTGACATTTCTATCCATATCTCCATCTATATATTTAAAATTTGGTCACTAGTATACCACTAAACAAATAATTAGAAGAGATGGGTGGTGGTGAATTTGAACCATCGGGTGATAGATCAGAGGCTGATTGCAACCCTTCACCAAAAACCAACGAATCTTGGTTAACCCCTCCACCAGGCTACCGTGCACCGCCACCTACCGTTCATCGCCAGCAGCCTACTGTGCACCGCCACCAGGCTGTCGTGCACCGGCACCAGCCTACTGTACACCGCCACCAGGCTGCCGTGCACCGCCACCAGCCTACTGTGCACCGCCACCACCCCGTTTAAATCCTAATTTATTCAACCTGCCGCCTCGGAATACTAATGATGAGTGGGACGGTATCACCGATGAAGAAGCAAGCTTTGCTTACGACTGCGCCATGGCAGAACTCCAGTTTCCTGTTTGCGAGTTGGTGGTAGTCAGTCAAACTACATAGATTGTGGGGAGGCCAAGAAAAGTGACTAGCGTTAGGCTTCGTTAATAATTAGAGAAATAATTATCAATATTATATCTAAATTAAATTTTGTAATGGGTGGTACTACATATTTAATGGTAAAATGTATGTTAATATGTAATCAAAGAAATCCAAATTTTAGGTGAATTAAAAACAAATTTTATATATAATTCAGTAATTTTTTATCAATACACATAAATATATGAATCTGAATGTTAAAAAAAACATGGCTCTATTTTCTAATTTTTTTATAGTAAACTGTTAATATGTTATTAAATAAATTCATATTTTAGGTGAAATTAATTTGTTATAAAATAGAAATGAAAAACAAATTTTAAATAAAATTTAGTAATTAAATTATATTTAGTGATTTTGTTATTTTTATAGTATTAATTAAATTATATTTAGTGATTTTGTTATTTTCATAGTATTAATTAAATTATAAAGGAATTATTACATAAAGAACACAAAGTAAAACGATCATGAAAGTAAATTAGAAATTCCATATTAAACTACGTTAGGACGTGGTAGACAACGCCAGAAATACAAATTATCTGCCATGAACCTTCTATATGACTTCATTTTTTTATTGATGTCACCGGTGAGATTTATGGGTTTATCTGTAACGAGATGCTCCATCAGCATACATAGATACACAGCTTCGTTTCCAGTCAAGGAGCAGTTTGACACGACATAGTCATCATTCATTTCGAAGGAAATGATTTTTTTCTGGCTTTCCAGTCTTTTTCCAATAGTGCAAATTAACTAATACTGCTCCTAAGTATACGCATATTTTTGTCAGCCTAGGGATGACAACCTGTCTGTATTTTTCGCCTGCACAGATGTTTTGACCCAGGAACATTACCAGCTGTTGGGTTGCCAGCTCAAGACGTAGCATTAGCCACTCCTTATTTTCTAGCGGGATCGGGAAAAAACATAATCAATGTCAAAAAAGGAAGGAAACGGGCTTAATTTACCGTTACAGTAAGTAGCCACGTTTTCGGAAAAACATGTACGTTAAGATCGGGACATTTAAAATAATTGGAAGACCCTGCAGATGAACCAACACCAAGTTCTTGCATCACATATAATTTAAACAACTCATGAGGGTTTCTTTCCGCAATATTGAAAAAAAAAAGTAAGATCGGAATCATCAATTATATCAATGGGATCGCTAAAACTTGACATTTTGTAAGATAAACGTGTGATGTTTTGAAGACCTGTTGACTAACTAAGACTTTTTAAAAACGTGTTATAAGAAATTGTAGTAGAAGTTTCAAAACCACGTCTAACAGAATCTGGTTCGAGCACGTACTCAAGCCTCCCATCAACGACTTCCCACTTGCCACCACAGTAAACGACAAATCTGACTGCCATATCAATAGAGAAAAAAAAATATGAAGATAGATATTTTTTTGTAAAAATTTGGAGATCAAATTTTGTAAAATGTTTTGAGTAATGGTACTGGTACCTACAATCTAAAAAACGTGTAATACATAAAATAAATAAAAACGAAAACTAATTTTTTCTCTAAAGCGTCTCGAGACTCCTCACAATGCGTATGTCAGTACTAAGGAGTCAAATGTGCACTTTTCTGATTATTGACGCATTACATGCGTCTGAACAGATCTTCGGTTGACACGTGTAGCGTCTCATGCCGCATAAGTAGAGGCGTCTATAGACGCATAAGAAAACATGTTAGGACGCATCCGAATCTGACTAGGGAAGCGTCTTTAGACGCGTACGAAGCATCGGCAGACGCATCTAAAAGCTGACAAGGGAAGCGTCTTTAGACGCATACGAAGCAGCTGCAAACGCATCCAAAAGCTGACAAGGGAAGCGTCTTTGGACGTATTGGAAGAGTCTGAAGAGGCATCCAAAAGCTGACACGTGATACCTTGGCGGACGCTTCCAAAGACTCTCACCGACGCATCGAAAATTGGACCCAGCCAGACGCATCACACTAAGCCAGACGCAAGCTAAAGTGGATGCGTCTCGTAGACGCCTTGGAAGCGTCTTCACTTTTCAAACCCAATCATTGGGACACGTGTCGCTTGATTATTGGCTGACGCATCTTTAAGACCTGCAGACGCATAACAACCCTCGTAATCTGTGATGCCCTACTCCAAGGACCCCTGAAATGGCTATTTTCGTAAGTTAACGATTTTCTTGACTAATTTCGTAATTTTCTCTTATTTATATGTACCACTACACATGATGTTATGATTGAATTTATAGTGGCGACTCAGGGTACCATTGCAAAATACAAAGGCTCGAGTTGTAAGGCTCCCAAAAGTTTTAAGACATCATATATGTAAATAAGTAGGGGACGTATATGATATTTTTAACAAGCATGGATGGAACTAGTAACTAGATTGGCGAAAATATAATGGTTAATAAGATCTTAAAAACGAATAATAAAGATAAATTATAATGGTTAATAAGATCTTAAAAACGAATAATAAAGATAAATTATAATTTGTATATAATAATGAGTGTGATGGTGAAAGCCACTGAAAGGTCATGACAAAAGAAGCTTATGGAAGATAAAGGAAATTATACAATAATGAGTGTGATGGTGAAAGTTCATGATAAAGAAGTTTATGGAAGAAAATGGAACATGCAAAATAATATAAAGTTTATAACTTTGGATAAATTCAATCCATTAATATGAGAACATATTTAAAAAATCAAATACAAATTCATTCAATATCATTATCTTATTCTTTTAACACTTAAATACCATATAACCTTACATTTGCAAGAACCTTAATACGTATAACTTTCAGGAAGGACAAACAACATACTACTAGACCACTTAATCATATGTATAATTATCTCATTAGACATGTGGAATCCAAAAACAAGTTGTTATAAGATTATCCGTAGGGGGCGGCAAACACCTTCCACAGTCTGATTAGTGTGATGGTGAAAGTTCATGATAAAAGAAGTTTATGGAAGATAAAGGAAATTAACATGCAAAATAATATAAAGTTTATAACTTTGGATAAATTCAATCCAGTAATATGAGAACATATTCAAAAAACCAAATACAAATTCATTCACAATCATTATCTTATTCTTTTAACACTTAAATACCACATAACGTCACACTTGCAAGAACCTTAACACGTATCACTTTCAAAAAAGATAAACACCATACCACTACACCACTTAATCATATGTAATAATTATCTCATTAGGCATGTGGAATCTAAAAACAAGTTGTTATAAGACTATCCGTAGGGGGCGGCAAACACCTTCCACGGTCTGATTAGGCACCATACACCGTGCCGATTGGGCGTCAAAGGGGGGCCATGAGGAGGGGAGTTGAGCGCACGAGAGAGAAGAAACAATTTTTAGCCAATCACCGTATTACAAACTGCCCACCTTTTTATATTCTTTTTCTTTAGGGGAATTGGCCTGTAATAATCCCATCTGAACCTTATTAGCCACTAATAATCCCACCTCAGAATATTCCCCCCACCAGTCCCACCTTTCACATATTTTTCCTACAACGGTCCCCCGTTAAAAAAAACTTAACGGAGTTAAGCTTTTTTCCAAATTATAAACAGATTTTTTAGGGCTTTTGATCAGCATGATGATACGAGTCCAATGATGTAAAACTTACTTCGAAATGGTGCTCCAAGTAACTTGATTTTGGTTAATTGGAAATTTAAACACCCGAATTGAAGCGCCGTTTTCATCGTTTGGAGCGCCGTTTTCATCGTTTGGGCACCGTTTCAAGGCAAGTTTTACATCAGTGGACTCGTATCGTCATTCTAATCAAAAGCGCTAAAAAATTTGTTTATAATTTGGAAAAAAGCTTAACTCCGTTAAGTTTTTTTAACGGGGGACCATTGTAGGAAAAATAGGTGAAAGGTGGGACTGGTGGTGGGAATATTCTGAGATGAGATTATTAATGGCCAATAAGGTTTAGATGGGATTATTACAGGCCAATTTCCCTTTTCTTTATTTAATTTGTTTTAGTACAACTGTTATACATTTTTAGTGTTTAATTAGTTAAAGCCCCACTACCTGCATGACAATAACGTGTCATAAACATTTTCACTTTTTAGTAAACGAGTACACGTTATCTAAGGATTAAGGAAGCCGTATATTTTTAGTCATCCTTCAGTCTTTGACATCATTAAACCATGGGAGGTGAAACGACTCTCTTGATGATAATTGTATACTTCGTTTTAAAAAAAAACGTTAATAACGTTAAAAAGACTAGCAAAACATTAGACAATAGTAGTCAAAAGTTGTAAGATATATGTCGAAAAGCAACACCTCTTCAACCAACTAATATTATATGATTTGATCATATCTCCCTCTTGAAAAGTAAAAAGTTTCAAACTTTCCAAATCAGCCATACTATAGAGTAAATCAAAGTCATCTTAAGTTTGTTTCTTTTCTTAGATCCTAAAGTAACTTTTATCATTTGAAGAAAATCGAACATGCTAAGAGGGGAGAGTGAGAGAGAAAGCGCTTGCTCCATTTGCACAGGCAACTCCAATTTCCACTGAGAACGTGCACCCAATGAAGAGATGATCAACCTACTTTGATATCTTTAGACAACACTCCCAGTTTGTGCTACGTATATTAGGCTTTACGTCACGGGTCATCTTTCGAGGCCCTCTGTGGCGCATCTATTGCCCGAATGCCAGCCAATCCATCTTGCATAAGACATGGGCTACTAGTTTCGTCCTTCCTTGGACTTATCATGAAAGCGGTAATAGCTCTCGACCAGTGGTGCCTTCACCGTGTAAACATGACTAGCACGTACATCTTCCAAATCGTTAAATACAAATCTTAGCAGATATGATCTTTTAATATTTGACCCGTTATTTAACTCAATAGCAATTGGCCACTGATGATTAGTCTACCAATTATTAGTGGGCACTTGCCACTAATAAGATAGTCGTAAACAACAAGTAGGGTATATAGTTAGGGTACTCGGGGCACCCTTCGGTGACCCCTTCGGTGACCTCGGTTGCCGCTTAGGTGGGGTGCCGCCAATCAAGCGGTGAGGTAGAGAGAGGGAGGAAAGCGGTGGGAAGCTACCGAAGAGAGGGGAGGAGAGAGGGAGGAGAGAGGGATGAGTGGACCAATCAAAAGTTTTCTTTTTTTTTTTTTAATAAAAACCAAGTCACCTAAGAGGGGAGTGCCGCCATCAATTTAGGGTGTTAGGAGAGTTTAAGAGAGGAGTTGACGTGGCACACGAGGATTGGTTATGCGTAAGAGAGGGGACTCCCCTCTTAGGGGAGTGCCCCTTACACCCTTAGGTGTTTAGACATCAAAGTAAGGTATATAATAATCAAAAGTAGATGCATGGGAGCAGTTGATAGATGTTGTCCTCTATTACTTATCATCCAACTTTCTTAGCAAAATTTTAATATATAATCATAGCGTATGCATCTACTTTTTAGTGACACGGTCAAATAAAACGTCACAAGCAATTCATGTATATTATTCTATTAACGGTTTTTTAACTAATTATTATGTGTAAATCAGTAAAGAATTTATAAAAATAGAATGTCATATATTGCTCACTCGGCCCACCAATCAGTGTAACAACATTGTTGGTTATTGTTACTTTTCGTACGCTAGACAAAAATAGAATGTCATATATAATATATACACGGTAGTCGGTACGCTAGACAAAAGCCCGTAGGAACATGTGTGGCGTGCCTAGAATTTTTGTGGGTGGACCGGAAAGCCTTTTAGACGTTGTCATGTGATTTGTTTGATGTAAATCAAAATTCTAGTGTAGATCGACTTTCAACGTTTCGCATACATGTGAGTTGCAAAACCACGTGAATTTAATATGAAATTTAAAGGTTTAAATTGAATATGAAATTTAAAGGTTTAAATCTATCTATATTTTTTTTTTATAAAAGAAGAAATCTGAGTGACATAGCAAAAGCTGATGTGTCAGCTAGAGATGCTGTCCAACAAGGTTTTTCTTATGTCATTTTTACATCATAAACCTTAATATTAAAATACTTTAAATTTCAAAGTTTGCCCACATTTAAATTCCAAATGTGTGCCCATATTCAAGAGGGCAAAGTTCTGCCCACATACAAAAGGGCATAGCCACACTTCAAACATCTGCCATCAAAATGCCCGTATTCAAAATTCAAAATCTTGGCTCCAGATTCAAAACTCAAACCTATGTATAAAAAGTTGTTTTTAATTTCTCTAAGCAATTCAACTCTCAACTCTCTCTCTCTCTCTAAAACTCACTTTCTCTCTCTCTCAAATCCAGACACAAATCAAATAAACAACAACAAAGCGAGAGATTTCTGCAACTCGATATCGATTCACAGCTGGTACAACAAAACAACTCGATTTCTGCAACTCGATATCGACGCAAATCAACTCTCAATTGCCGCTCCTATCGATTCATCTTCGCTGATTTAGACAACGACGTTCGATTTCCGGTAAGAATTGATCGTGTATATCTTTTTTTTGTTGTTTTTGTTGTTGTTGGATTAGGTGAGGTTGATTGTTGATTTGCACAACGACGATGATGAACAGTCTGGCGGTTAGACAGTTTCTGTGAGTTAATTAGGGCATGAAATTAGGTATTTAGGTACATTTAGAGTTTATGCGTCTATTTGCTCAAACTAATTTTGTTGTTTCTGTTAGGGCTAGTTGATTGTGATATACAAACTTACGGTTATATTTTGTGGATAAGAACCAGTAAGTTCCCTGAATAGGCATACACTAAAGAGAAGATTCTCAAAGTTGTCCCTTGCGTGTTCTTCAGTGAGTGCTTTCCATCTCACCTTCTCTTGGTTGCCTGTATCCACAATTACAGAGTGAGTAAAATCGAAAGGATCTTATAACTGTCAGATGTTACAGTTGAATGGCCTCATAACAATCACACAGTTTTACAACCCACTTAAACAACATATGTGTGTCCAGTTCAACCCTTTATTTATGCATAAAAGACAAAGCCATAACAGGTTTATTAACGCGTATCGATTATAATTGTAGTTTTAAGCTCCTTATTGGGTTTAACATTGAGTTTGATGAGGTTAGAGCCGGTGGTGTTCTCTAAAGTTCAATATTTACTAAAGAAAATAAAAATAATAAACAAGAACTGTTAAAGCTACCCCTGATGGCGAATTTATCATTGCTTCAGGTTAGATGTGGTACGTTAATTTCAATAGTTTAACAAGAATTGTTGTTTTCGCTTATGTAACGGTTTTATTTTCTGTGTATAGATTACATGGAACAGGTGGATTTGATCCAAGATTTAAGATTTGAAACTACAACAACTAGAATTAAAGCTACCCCTGATGGCGAATTTCTCATTGCTTCAGGTTATTGGGAACTTGTGATGTGTTTTTTATCTTTTGTTTAGCTCTATTTGTATCATATGTGATAGAATTGTGTTAGCAACTTCTCTGACTGACTGTGAGTTGTAGGTATTTACTCTCTACAAGTTAAAAGTATATGAATTAAGAGATTTATCGTTGAAGTTTGAAAGGCATCTGGTATCGGAGATTATCAATTTCCAGGTATTTTTATACGGTTTTTATATAAAAGTTTAAATAATAGTTTACAAGAGGCACACGCAGTCTACTAAATTTTGCTCATTTTTATTCTACATATTAACAGGTGCTGAGTGATGATTATTATTCAAACCTTGCATTCCTTTGTGGTGATGGTCTTTGGTTTGTAGGTATGCTAATCTATAATCTATCTATCTATCTATCTATCTATCTTTACTATAAAAGGAGAAAATGATAATCTATAATCTATCTATCTATCTAGGAGGCGAAAGTCTTTACCAGCAAAACAAGAATGTTCTAAAAATGTAATACATAATACACCGACAGTACCAAGCTACATGGCGGCAAATGAGTCGGCAAAGGCCAAGCTTAGGGCAGATCTGTTCTAAATTTGTCTTTTGTTTATTTTTTGATTGATACGTTAATGCTTTTAAATTTGTCTTTCATTTCTACAGGGCAGATATGTTCTCAGTATCTCAGAGAATCCAATTCACCATCAACTCGATCTTATCTGTTGGCCTTAAAGGATATCCATCTCAAGTATATCTACTTCAATTGTTGTAATTCTTATAAAACATTTTGCTTTTGAGTGGACTATATATAAAATATAAATGATATTCACAAAAATGTAGTTGAAAATGTTCAAAATGATTCTGTATCATAATTTATGTTACATAAAATTGATAATTTGTGAGTTTTACGCCTTTTCTGAAAATGCTCATGTTTAAACTTTCACACGCATCTGTAGAAATGTTGAAAGGTATTTTCCTTGATGTGAAGAAGAAATTTGAGACTGCAATCCGGGTTCTTCACAAAGAGAAAATTACCATTGCTCCTAAAGATCCTGCAGCAGTTGAATAGTATGCTATAGTCATGAAGACTGTAAGGGAAAAGTAAGTACTCAGTAGTAAAATGTTTCAGTTTTCACATAATTTTGTTCACTCAACATATACATGTTCACTCAAGATTAACTGTGATCAATACGAAGAAAGGAGGAAGAACATGAGATTGGGATTTTGAGAATTCTTTTTTCAGTTTAATCACAGTTATTGCCGCTAATCTTGCTGTATGTATTTGTTTTTTCTCTCTGTATTATGGAATTATGATCATGTATCCTTCTTTGTAGTTATGAAGAAGAAATGGAGAGTGGTACGTCCCTTTATAATCCCTATATTCTTTGATCAATTTAAGAATCTTGGATCTGTGTTTGTGTGTAATATTAATAATTTTGTTTTCTCAAGTGGATGTTGATGGCAATGATGTATTATATTGAACAATAGATTATATTGAATTTAATTCTGCTATGATGCATTTGAATCGTGTGGACTGAGAAGACCATTTATATAAATTCTTTTTTCCAACATCTGCCTTGTGTATCGGTGTGGGCCGTTAATCTACGAGATTACTTTCAATGGGGATCAATCTCAGCAAAGAACAAAGTACTAAAATAAGTATATTCATCATTTTTTTCTATTCGGTATGTATCAGTTTTAGTGTAACTATCATTTTTCAATCTTCAGAATATACAGTAATAAGTTCATTTATTTACTTAAACAGGAATCCATGAAATGTTGATGGAATCGAATACTGACAAGATGTAAGTCAACTTTAGTAGCTGAAAAACAAGATTTAGAGGACAAGAGAGATCAGGTTATCATCTATGTTGAAAGAAGTAAGTTTCCTGTTTGATCTGATTAATGTTGCTCCGGTTCAATTCTTATGTGGGGAATCTGAAATTGAAACCACTCGACACAGATTATTTTCGATCCATTTAAGTGAATCTGAAATTGATTGCATGATTGAAGCCAATCCTAATCAGCAGTAGAATCCATATTATCAAATGTAGTTGCGGTCAATGGAATAGTTGATCATAATCTAACAAGAAACAACGATTCACGGTGTTTGACGAATGAAGTTAACCAGTTGATATCTGTTGATTCAACAGACGTACTCAGGGACGAAATTGTAACACCCCGTGTTTTCGAATGTCAAAGTCCAAGTCAACTTTGACTTCTTTGACTGTTAATGTTTCTTTTTACTTTTTGTATTATGTGGAGTAAGTGTTGTCTAAATGAAATGATCGAATGATTAATCAATGCGACCGATTTACGACTATGAATAGTAGGAAGTAACAATGCGATAAAGCTAATCAATCAATAATCAAGTTAATCGATTCATCAATCAAACTCGAGACTCGAATTATGCGAACTCTGGAATTGTTATACGTGTGTGTGTGCCTTATGTATTACTTGTGCGTGTTTACTTGTATGTATGGTGTGGTGTTCAAGCGAATCAATCGAAAATCGAATCGAAACTCGAAAAGCAATCGAACTCAATCAAAACCGACATCGAAACGTGACTTATAGAAGATTGTATGTTAGATATAGTAGTTGGGACTCAAAGTAATTTGGCTAGGAACTCTATCGTATTCATATCGTCGTCCATCGAAATCGAAACATCGAAAATCGTCGTGAAATACTCAAAGTGGGTCGCGAATCGAACAGGAGGCATCCTGATCGAACAGGCCAGCCGACCGGCTAGCATCTTCCTAGCCGATCGAGCAGCCCATTCGATCGGAGCTCCTGGCCGATCGGCTGCCACTTTCCTCTTTTGGAGCCTATAAATAGGGCTGTCATTGTCACACTTTCTATTTTTGGAAAGCTCTGACCGAACCAGCCTTCTTCTTCACCTTTTCTCAGATTTCTCTCAACTCCGGTAAGTTTTCACTCTAATTCTTGTACGTTTTTTATCATTGCATGATTCTACACCTTTCTATCTTTCAAAACTTTATTTCTAACCATGAAATCACCAAGATCTAAGTGTTCTTGGGTGATGTCATCATGGTGTTCTTGAAGAACACTAAACTTTGGCCTCATTCAACCATGAATAGCTTGGATCTGACCGGTTTCCACATAAACGAACTAAGATTTGTAAGAATCTTAACATTTTTATGAATGATTTCCAACTTTCTTCAACCTTTTACACTCAAAACCTTACAACCGGTAGAAACGGAGCTTGAACCGGCTAACCAATCATCCTAACAGTTAAGAGGTTCAAGATTCGGATTCTATATACAAGGTTCGCCGATTTCGGGTTAAACGTCGACTTACCGTTCCGAGCAGTTCACCGGCCGGATTTGGGTGATTCCTGTCCGAACCGGTGCAACAAGTAAGAACCCACGTTCTACAGTTTAACTCGCCGTCAAGTTACCTTAAAAGCATGACGAATAATCAAACAGCCAAGTGTTAGACGAAAGGCCGACCAGGTCAGAAATGTTGGCCGAACGGCTAGGTTGTTCAAACAGCCCAGCCGATCGGACATACCAGCCGATCGACCGGGCCAGCCGATCGGCTAGCACATGGTCTCACTTTTCAAACTTTACGAAGTATGCTATTGACGAAGTGATGTTCGATCGAGTATGCTACTCGATTGGTAAACATTACTCTTCGGATCATGAGATACTATGTTTCAACACTCAATTGATTTTACAACTCGTTCGTAGTAGGGAATGCCAGCCGATCGAACAGTCTGTTCGATCAAGCGACATCCTGTTGAGAATCACTTCTAAAGTTCCCAGCCGATCGGTTAAGCCAGCCGATCGAACGGACCGTTCGATCAATCGACCTGAAAGGTAAGGACATTTTAGTGTTCTCGTATACTAAAATAAAAACTTCAAAAGTTCAAACCATCATACACAAACACACCAGAGGAAGAAACAATCCACTCAAATGGCCCAGCCGATCGAGCCTACCGGCCGATCGAACAGGACTGTTCAACAGACATACCAGCCGATCGAACAGCCCGTTCGATCGAACCTGTCGTTCGATCGACCAGCCTATTCGATCCATCCGCACTTGTTTACGTTTCCACGTTACTCATTGTTATGCTATCGAACTATTCAGGCTAACCCTACTCCCAGCGCTCCCTTCAATCCATAACCAATCACTGTGAGTATACCCGATCCCTTTTTGCTTTTAGCACTTTTGGGTGTTACATACGTTGCTTATATCAAAACACAACGATCACACTACTCAAACTATTTGGACGCTAACCAATATGCATGTATTACATGACTTAGTGAATGCCTGTTGATTGTGTTTACACGTGGAATGCTGTCTACCTGCCTTAACGACGTAGTACTATAGTTTGGACTCAGCACCTGTTCACACGGGGGTTGTTAAGGACAATTACTTGCATGGATTACGGTGGTAATCATGTATTGCGAACCGTCTCGGACGGTCAACCCGCAGTCATTGGTATCGATAGGTCCATGTCGATAATTAACATGCTTCGTTTCCCTCTGTGTACGTGTTGGTTATGCGTAAACTATCCAAACTCTATACGCTATTATCAAACTTGTATGCTCACCTTTACATTATATGTATTGACTTTATTTTAACGTATGTGACAGGTATTTAGGATGCTTATGTGCTAGGAAAGCGAGGCTAGAATAAGTTCCTAGAAGCCCCCAACAAATGGTTGTCTACCAAGAACAAGCGTCTGGGGCATAGTTGTCTGTAGATCTTGTCCTCTGGCATTACAGCCAGAAAGTCAACAGAATAGGGGTCTAGAAGCAGATAAACAATTGCTGTAATAATATTTGAATCTGAGTTGCCGGAACAGAACTACTTGTTTGGTTGTTATCTGTAATAATATATTTTTTTATTCGGGATACGGTATGGGACGTATCTTTAACTGGATTTTATGAATAGTTGTTATGGAAACTTCTGGACAATCTGTTTCGCTCAGTGCTGCGCCCCGATGATTTCGCCATCGGTTGGGGTGTGACAGATTGGTATCAGAGCCATAACTATAGGGAATTAGGTTAGACACGACCTAGTCCGGGCCGCTGTCTTAGAGACCTAGACTATAGTTAGGAACCAACAGACCCAGTTTATGTGCCTTATTCTGCAATTCTTCACTATCACTGCACTCGAATTTTCAATTAAAGTTAGGCGATTCAGTCAGGAATAGGTGTGAAAACTGCAAACTCCCGACTAAATTGATTGACTTATGATGATTTTATCCATTTACTCATGCTTATCCTGACATTTCAATTACATACGAGGAGAATTATACCAAATCATGAGTGAAATCCCCATTTTGATGAAAATCCTCCTTAGGTTTTCTTAAAAACAAGGAAGAAATTGCTAAGCCAGGGGTGAAACCCTAACCTTGGCAAATTGTTCCGAATATTATTCCATCTCACCAAGGCATTCGACAGACTCCAACGACCTGAACTCACAAGTATGACCTAAGGAATGTGTGTTGAATGCCCAAGAATCGAGGCAGAAACACGACCCTTAAGGTCGAAAGTGACGACAAGTCCACTGTGAATAGTCGGATTGCTTTGGGCAGTCGATGTCTAGTAGCCGCAGACAATCTACCTCTCGATTTTATGCGTTTTGATTCTGAGAACCGCAACCGTGTACTCTGATGACACGTTGATTTTATGTGTTTCTGTGTGCTTTATCTGTTTGCGTGTATATATTTTGGATATTATCCGATTTTGCTGCCATTTCGATCAACACACACGACTCGCATCTGCTAATCTATCTCAACACGCTAACAAGTCGCTGCAATTCTAGACGACACCATGCTACGATATATGTTATACTATACTCAATAAGCTATACGATTACGTAGTACTATTCGATATACTATACACGATCACTATATACGAACGACACGCGAGCTTTGAATGATAGGTTTCTATATTCTGACTGCATTTGTGATTAAATACCTAGGCGCTTATGTGCTTCTGTGTTTACGTGACTCTGTGCTTACGTGCCTACGTGCTTACGTGCATCTGTGCTTACATGTAATTGTGGTTATGTGCCTATGTGTTTATGTGATATGTGTTCCGACGTTTTCCTAAGCAGTAGAAGTCTAAGACGGGTGCGGTACGACTTCGTTGTGTTGAGTCCTGTGACGATGTCTATTGCAGACCATGTCGTCGTCTGGATCCCGACACCACCTGACCCGTCAAGAAAAGAGAGACCGACACCTCGCTGCTATCATCTCCAAGCAAGTGGCGAAAGCCGTGAGTGAGGTGTATGAAAATGCCAGCAAAACGTCTGAGGAATCCCGAGCTGAAAACCCTAAGGATTCAAGCATGGCTGCTTTCAGCTTCAAGCAGTTCAAAGCATGCTGACCAAAAGAGTTCACTGGTGAAGATGGTCCTACAGCCATGTTTCACTGGTTCGACTCAGTCGAAGTCACTCTGCGCCAGAGCGGATGTCCTAAGCATCTCCGCACTCTCAATGCTACAGGCGTCTTCCAGTCCCGTGCTCTAGACTGGTGGACGGCCGAACGAAACAAGCGCGGAAATGATGCAGCTTACGAGCTAACATGGGAGGAGTTGAAGGCAATTATGATCGACGAATTCTGCCCTCCTCATGAGCACCAAAAGCTGGAGGACGAGTTTGGGAGCATCAAGCAGAAGGACGGAGACAACGCTGCTCTCACTGCTCGCTTCAAGCAGCTTAGTATCATATGTCCCGATCAAGTCAAGACCTCAGATCAAGCTATCAAGAAGTACATTCGAGCCCTGCCCGACTGTGTAGCCGACTTTGTTCACGCCGCCAAGCCAGCAACGATCGAAGAAACCTACCTACTCGCCGCTGAGATCAATGACAAGCGAGTAAAGTCTGGTTTTTGGGATAAGCAAACCAAGTCTCTGCACCAAGCCACCGCAACACCCACCAACTCATCTGCTCAATCCTCCAAGTCATCGAGAAGAAAGAAGAAGCACAACAACAACAGCTCCAGCAACAAGAACTGTGCCGTGACAACCGCTGCTGCTCCTCTACAAGCTGTACCAGCTCAACAGCAGCAACAGCACCGCTCAGCTCCAGTGGTCAATGCACCGCCAGCGAAGCGTGCATACACAGGCCCTCACCCACTCTGCCCAATGTGTTCGTATCATCACCCGGTGGGTCTAGCCTGTCGTTTTTGCGCTCACTACAACCTTTACGGTCATTTTACTGCGAACTGTCGCTATGGTCCCCGTCAAGCCCCAGTTCAAGCCACTGTCAACCAAGCTCTACTCCTTGCCCCTCAAGGCCAACAAGCAGCTCAAGCACCAGCAGCCAATGCTCGAGTCTGCTTTGCATGTGGTGACCCTAACCACTTTGCAAACAGGTGCCCGAACAGGGTGGTTAAGCAAGAGCCCCAGCAGCAACAACAACAGCCTCAGCAACAGCAGCAAGCAGCCCATGCCCGAACCTTCAGCATCAATGCCCGTCAGGCTCAGGCGGATAACAACGTGGTTAATGGTACGTTCCTTGTGAATGGTACTTATGCATCATGTTTGTTTGATACTGGAGCCGATAACTGCTTTGTGTCGTTTGAATTCGAGAAGCTCCTTAGTCGTAAGCGCTCTTATCTGTCCTCGTCATTCGAAGTCGAAGTCGCTACGGGAAGGACTATTGCCGTTAATTCTGTACTCCGTGATTGTACTATCGAACTCAACAATCACATCTTTCCAATCGACCTTATTCCAATGCAACTCGGAAGCTTTGATGTCATAATAGGCATCGACTTTCTTCGCGAAAACCATGCTGAAGTTGTGTGCTTTGAAAAGATGATTCGATTCTCGCTCGCGAATGGTGATCTATTGTGTGTGTACGGTGAAACAGCGACGAAAGGTCTCAAGCTTATGTCATGCGTCCAAGCTAACAAGTATCTCCGCAAGGAATACCGAGCCTTCTTGGCCAACATTGTAGTAGCGGAGAAGGAAAAGAAAAAGAAAGTTGAAGTCAAAGACGTTTCAGTGGTTCGTGAATTTCCTCAGGTGTTCCCTGATGATCTTCACGGACTACCACCCAGTCGTGATATCGACTTTCGCATCGACCTCATTCCTGGAGCTAACCCTGTTGCCAAAGCCCCTTACCGACTCGCGCCATCCGAAATGAGGGAACTCTCGAATCAACTCCAGGAATTACTCGAAAAAGGCTTTATTCGCCCAAGCACCTCTCCTTGGGGCGCGCCAGTCCTTTTCGTCAAAAAGAAGGACGGATCGTTCCGGATGTGCATCGACTATCGGGAATTGAATAAGCTAACCATCAAGAACCGATACCCCTTGCCCCGAATTGTCGATTTGTTTGATCAGTTACAAGGTGCATCATGTTTCTCTAAGATCGATCTGCGTTCAGGATATCATCGGCTACGGATTCAAGAGGAAGACATTCCCAAAACCGCTTTTCGAACCCGTTATGGCCATTACGAATTTGTTGTTATGCCCTTTGGTCTAACCAACGCACCCGCAGTTTTTATGGACCTGATGAATCGCGTGTGTAAGCCTTATCTTGACCGTTTCGTCATCGTGTTCATCGACGATGTCTTGATATATTCCAAAACGAAAGCCGAACACGCGCAACATCTACGTTTGGTTCTCGAGTTACTCCAGGGGAACCGACTCTACGCTAAATTCTCCAAGTGCGAATTCTGGTTGGAGGGTTCAGTTTCTGGGTCACATCGTGAATAGTCAGGGCATCCATGTCGACCCCGCGAAGATTGAAGCCGTCAAAAGCTGGATTACGCCTAAGAACCCGTCAAAAGTTCGTTCTTTTCTCGGACTAGCGGGCTATTATCGACGATTCATTGAAGGATTCTCCAAGATCGTTGTGCCACTTACCGCTCTTACTCATAAGGACAAGCCTTTTGTGTGGGGAAACGCACAGGAGACTGCCTTTCAAACCCTCAAGCATATGCTGTGCAACGCTCCGATTCTTACGCTACCCGACGGAAGCAACAATTTCGTTGTCTACTGTGATGCTTCTAACCTTGGTATCGGCTGTGTCCTCATGCAGCGAGACAAGGTTATAGCCTACGCATCTCGTCAGCTCAAGATCCACGAGAAGAACTATACAACCCATGACCTCGAGCTAGGCGCGGTTGTCTTTGCATTGAAGATTTGGCGACACTACCTGTATGGCACTAGGTGTACAATCTACACTGATCACAGGAGTTTACAACACATCTTTAATCAGAGAGAGCTTAATATGCGTCAACGCCGATGGGTAGAACTTCTCAACGATTATGACTGTGAGATTCGTTATCACCCAGGCAAGGCGAATGTGGGTGCCGACGCGCTCAGCAGAAAGAGTTACGTGCTTAGTACCCGAAACATCCAAGCCCAGCATAATCTCAAAACCCTTATCCGCGAAGCTCAACATGCTTGCTTTAACGAGCGTACATTGAAGAAAGAGAGGATCTATCACGATGGAGCTCAGTTGGTAAGCAAATCCGATGGGATATTCTATTATCTGAACCGAATTTGGATCCCTAAGCGGACCGAATTGCGAAAGATTATCATGAATGAAGCCCACAAATCCCAGTATTCTATTCATCCCGGCGCAGATAAGATGTACCAGGAACTTCGCTATAAGTACTGGTGGCCGGGCATGAAACGAGATATCGCCCCCTACGTTGGAAGTTGTCTAACTTGCGCAAGAGTCAAGGCTGAACATCAAAGACCTTCTGGCTTACTCGAACAACCGTCGATACCTATATGGAAGTGGGAAAGTATAGCTATGGATTTCATAACAAAACTCCCGCCCACGCCATCAGGTCACGACAGTATTTGGGTCATAGTCGATCGTCTAACGAAATCAGCCCACTTTTTGCCGATACGAGAAGACTATAAGGTGGAGCGACTAGCCCAAATCTAGACCGACGAGATCATTTGTAATCATGGTACGCCTCATGACATCATTTCAGATCGTGACGCTCGGTTCACTTCGCGATTGTGGGAAACGTTTCAAGCGGCCCTTGGTACGTCGCTTAATCTGAGTACTGCATTCCATCCTCAAACCGACGGACAGACTGAAAGAACGATCCGTACTCTTGAAGACATGCTCCGAGCGTGTGTCATAGATTTTGGTGGTAGTTGGAACAAACACCTGCCATTGGTGGAATTCTCGTACAATAACAGCTATCATGCCAGCATCCAAATGGCACCTTTCGAGGCTTTGTATGGTAGAAGATGTCGATTGCCTATTGTATGGCACGAGATCGGTCACTCGCAACTAACCGGTCCCGAGATTCTACAAGAAACGACTGACAAAATCCACCAGATTCGAGACAACTTGGTGAAAGCTCGGAACAGACAGAAAAGTTACGCCGATAGAAGACGCAAGCCCCTTGAATTTGACGTTGGCGACTACGTACTCCTAAAGGTGTCCCCTTGGAAGGGTGTAGTCAGATTCCGCAAGAAGGGGAAACTGGCGCCTCTATATGTTGGACCTTTTAAGATTCTGGAAAGGATCGGAAAGGTCGCCTACAGACTCGAACTACCAGAGGAGCTCAGTAACGTCCACCCGACTTTCCATGTGTCTAACCTCCGAAAATGCCTTGCTGATAATGATCTAATCGTACCACTCGACGATCATCAGGTCAACGAAACCTTCACTTCGTGGAAAAGCCTGTCGAAATCATGGATCGCCAAACCAAGCAACTCAGGCGCTAACGCATCCCTATCGTGAAGGTCCGATGGGAGGGCAAACGAGGCGCGGAGTTCACTTGGGAACTCGAAAGCGACATGAAGGCCAAGTACCCGCAGTTGTTTAAATAGATCTGAAGCGTCAAATTGGTCAAACGACTCACGGTGATGTGCAGTTTCGAGCATAATTTCGGGACGAAATTCTCTAAATAAGGGGAGGCTGTAACACCCCGTGTTTTCGAATGTCAAAGTAAAAGTCAAAGTCCAAGTCAACTTTGACTTCTTTGACTGTTAATGTTTCTTTTTACTTTTTGTATTATGTGGAGTAAGTGTTGTCTAAATGAAATGATCGAATGATTAATCAATGCGACCGATTTACGACTATGAATAGTAGGAAGTAACAATGCGATAAAGCTAATCAATCAATAATCAAGTTAATCGATTCATCAATCAAACTCGAGACTCGAATTATGCGAACTCTGGAATTGTTATACGTGTGTGTGTGCCTTATGTATTACTTGTGCGTGTTTACTTGTATGTATGGTGTGGTGTTCAAGCGAATCAATCGAAAATCGAATCGAAACTCGAAAAGCAATCGAACTCAATCGAAACCGACATCGAAACGTGACTTATAGAAGATTGTATGTTAGATATAGTAGTTGGGACTGAAAGTAATTTGGCTAGGAACTCTATCGTATTCATATCGTCGTCCATCGAAATCGAAACATCGAAAATCGTCGCGAAATACTCAAAGTGGGCCGTGGATCGAACAGGAGGCATCCAGATCGAACAGGCCAGCCGACCAGCTAGCATCTTCCTAGCCGATCGAGCAGCCCATTCGATCGGAGCTCCTGGCCGATCGGCTGCCACTTTCCTCTTTTGGAGCCTATAAATAGGGCTGTCATTGTCACACTTTCTATTTTTGGAAAGCTCTGACCGAACCAGCCTTCTTCTTCACCTTTTCTCAGATTTCTCTCAACTCCGGTAAGTTTTCACTCTAATTCTTGTACGTTTTTGATCATTGCATGATTCTACACCTTTCTATCTTTCAAAACTTGATTTCTAACCATGAAATCACCAAGATCTAAGTGTTCTTGGGTGATGTCATCATGGTGTTCTTGAAGAACACCAAACTTTGGCCTCATTCAACCATGAATAGCTTGGATCTGACCGGTTTCCACATAAACGAACTAAGATTTGTAAGAATCTTAACATTTTTATGAATGATTTCCAACTTTCTTCAACCTTTTACACTCAAAACCTTACAACCGGTAGAAACGGAGCTTGAACCGGCTAACCAATCATCCTAACAGTTAAGAGGTTCAAGATTCGGATTCTATATACAAGGTTCGCCGATTTCGGGTTAAACGTCGACTTACCGTTCCGAGCAGTTCATCGGCCGGATTTGGGTGATTCCTGTCCGAACCGGTGCAACAAGCAAGAACCCACGTTCTACAGTTTAACTCGCCGTCAAGTTACCTTAAAAGCATGACGAATAATCAAACAGCCAAGTGTTAGACGAAAGGCCGATCAGGTCAGAAATGCTGGCCGAACGGCTAGGTTGTTCAAACAGCCCAGCCGATCGGACATACCAGCCGATCGACCGGGCCAGCCGATCGGCTAGCACATGGTCTCACACTTTTCAAACTTTACGAAGTATGCTATTGACGAAGTGATGTTCGATCGAGTATGCTACTCGATTGGTAAACATTACTCTTCGGATCATGAGATACTATGCTTCAACACTCAATTGATTTTGCAACTCGTTCGTAGTAGGGAATGCCAGCCGATCGAACAGTCTGTTCGATCGAGCGACATCCTGTTGAGAATCACTTCTAAAGTTCCCAGCCGATCGGTTAAGCCGGCCAATCGAACGGACCGTTCGATCGATCGACCTGAAAGGTAAGGACATTTTAGTGTTCTCATATACTACAACAAAAACTTCAAAAGTTCAAACCATCATACACAAACACACCAGAGGAAGAAACAGTCCACTCGAATGGCCCAGCCGATCGAGCCTACCGGCCGATCGAACAAGACTGTTCAACAGACATACCAGCCGATCGAACAGCCCGTTCGATCGAACCTGCCGTTCGATCGACCAGCCTATTCGATCCATCCGCACTTGTTTACGTTTCCACGTTACTCATTGTTATGCTATCGAACTATTCAGGCTAACCCTACTCCCAGCGCTCCCTTCAATCCACAACTAATCACTGTGAGTATACCCGATCCCTTTTTGCTTTTAGCACTTTTGGGTGTTACATACGTTGCTTATATCAAAACACAACGATCACACTACTCAAACTATTTGGACGCTAACCAATATGCATGTATTACATGACTTAATGAATGCCTGTTGATTGTGTTTACACGTGGAATGCTGTCTACCTGCCTTAACGACGTAGTACTATAGTTTGGACTCAGCACCCGTTCACACGGGGGTTGTTAAGTACAATTACTTGCATGGATTACGGTGGTAATCATGTATTGCGAACCGTCTCGGACGGTCAACCTGCAGTCATTGGTATCGATAGGTCCATGTCGATAATTAACATGCTTCGTTTCCCTCTGTGTACGTGCTGGTTATGCGTAAACTATCCAAACTCTATATGCTATTATCAAACTTGTATGCTCACCTTTACATTATATGTATTGACTTTATTTTAACGTATGTGACAGGTATTTAGGATGCTTATGTGCTAGGAAAGCGAGGCTAGAATAAGTTCCTAGAAGCCCCCAACAACTGGTTGTCTGCCAAGAACAAGCGTCTGGGGCATAGTTGTCTGTAGATCTTGTCCTCTGGCATTACAGCCAGAAAGTCAACAGAATAGGGGTCTAGAAGCAGATAAACAATTGCTGTAATAATATTTGAATCTGAGTTGCCGGAACAGAACTACTTGTTTGGTTGTTATCTGTAATAATATATTTGTTTATTCGGGATACGGTATGGGACGTATCTTTAACTGGATTTTATGAATAGTTGTTATGGAAACTTCTGGACAATCTGTTTCGCTCAGTGCCGCGCCCCGATGATTCCGCCATCGGTTGGGGTGTGACAGAAATTGCATTTTACTCTAAAAACATTGTATGGTCGTCCAGAAAACACTTTTGTGTCAGAAAACCAACTTAATTTATGCCATCTAAATAATAGGTTGCTTACTGGATCAATCTTAGCTCATGAAATGATGCATGCATGGTTGCGACTTAAAGGTTTGGCCATCACTCTTTGTTCATCGGCATTTTAAAAACCGGACTTAAGACTTTTTTAAATTCGTTATAGGCCTTGACACCGTGTCGTATCCATCAGTTGCTGATTTTTATTTTTTAAAATTCGGGTCACTGTAGGTTGGTTAACATGAGGAGTGGCGATTTAATTACCTCGTGACAAGCTCATGATGGATATGTGATAAAGGTATGGTTTGTAACTTTCAAGTCAATGTAGTTTGAGTCAAATTATACGTTTTCAAAAAGGGATGTTTGAAACCACTGTTTGGTTAAAACAGTGTTTTAACCACTTTTGAACCATTGTTGGGTTAAAACAGATGTTAGAAAAACTGTTTTAACTATTGTTTAAAACCCATGTTTCTTTATAACAGTTGTTAGAAATAGTGTTTTGGGTTAAAACAGATGTTAGAAAATAAAACAATGTTTTGGGTTAAAACGGTGTTATATAAAGTGTTTTGGGTTAGAAACAGTGTTTTGGGTTAGAAACAGTGTTTTGGTGTTACAAACAGTGTTTTGGGTTAGGAGATGATGTTTCAAGTGAAGTGGTTGATGAATTTCAGAAGACAGCGGAAACGGAGTCGAAAGAGAAAACTGTATTTACCAACTATACGAACATAGACTCTGGCCCGAATTAAGAACAAGGTGAGTCAACGTAGACAGAATCAGCGGAGACTGAGTCAACTCATACAGAGATAAAGGAGCAAACTGAAGGACCAACTCTACCAACAACAAAGCAAGTTCAGAATCAAACTCAATGCAAAATGAGTCAACACAACAACAAACTGAAGGTACAGAATTCACGAATAGTGAATCAAATTCAGATGTGAATTCAACATCAAACAAGTCAACACAAATAGAGTCCAAGGAGCAAAGTGAAAGTACCAAAAATGAAGCAAATTTAGATAGTAGACACTCATGAAATAGTTTAAGACCAAACTGGATTTTTAGTTAAAGTGTGTAATCGTATGCATGGTTTTCTAAGCACCACCCGTGTTTGCACACGTGTCATTCATTGAAGGCATCCTCAAATTTATACTTATCTTATATTAACTAACTAAATAAATAATAAATTAATATTAAATCTTATCATACTTTAATAAAATATTATCCTCTAATATAATATATTAAATTAATATATTTTTAAAACAAATACCTCTCTTTCCTACTTATCTTATATTAAATATATAAATAATAAATTAATATTAAATGTTATCCTAATTTATTAAAAATATAACTTTTTAATTATTTGATATACAAAATAATATTTATTCAACAAGTCTAAAATGCGGGGTTTTGAAAAATATAACTTTTTTATTTTTTTACTATACAAAGTTACATTCATATAACCCGTGTAATACACGAAGTTTTTAAAGTAATATAACTTTTTATCATTTGCTATGTAAATTTACATTTATTCAACACGTATAATACAAGAGGTTTTTAAGGATATAATGTTTTTATTATTTGATAGATTTTTCGACCCAACTATACACTGGTTTTTTAAAGATACCGACATTTTTAGTATTTAATATACAAATTACATTTATTTAACACATGGTTTTTAAAGATATAACTCTATTTTTAAATCTATTCAACACGTGTAACATATGGGGTTTTTAAGGATGTAATTTTTTTTTATTATTTAGTAGATTTATTCAACCCGATTATACACGGCTTTGTTTAAGATACGACGTTTTTAGTATTTAGTATACAAAATTATATTCATTTAATCTGTGTAATACACATGGTTTTTAAAGATATAACTTTTTATTATTATTTGATATATAAAATTACATTTATTTAACCGGTACAATATACGGGGTTCACAAAAATATAACTTTTATTATTTAATATATAAAATTATATTTATTCAACCCGTGTAATACACGGGGTTCGAGCCTAGTTTTATATAAATGAATTTCCCAAAGCAAAAGATTTCCGATATCAATTCGGCACCAATTTTTGGCGTTTTCTGTATTAGTGTCGGTTTTTACCTTCACGTGATACCGAACAGGATTGTCACGGTATTTTCGATACCAGTACTGGTTCGATATCGGTTGACACCAAGCTTATCTCAACCCCTAATATTAAAAAAAGGATTAAAGTTAAAAAGTAAAGAAAACTATATAATATTATTATTATAATATTAAAATAATAAAAGTATTAAAAAACTATATATTATTATAATATTAAAATCACTATTCATTTTAATTCGTTTATAATATTAAATTAAAATTAAAATTAATATTAATATTAATATTAATATTACTATTAAAATAAAATCACTATTTATTTCATTTCGTTTATTAATATATAATCAATTCATTTATTAATATATAATAATATATAATAATATATTCGGGTTTGGTTCGAGTCAGCCTCACGAACACAGTTAACTAAATTGCTAGATCATGGTCGACCTGGTTGAGTGGTTGGTTGACTCATTGATTTGTTAATTTTTATAATTTTTATTCGATTTAGTTATATTATAAAAGTTTAAAAAATAAATGAGTGTCATGTTCATATAGTTTAAACATAATCGTTTTATATTCGTTTATATTTTAGTTTTTTTTTTATTTTAGAGTATCGATTTGCTAAAAACAAATTATTTTTCCGTGTTTAATATGTAGTATATGTGTTTGCCCGTGAATATGCATGTTGAGTTCAGATTCATGTACACAATTCCGGATTTTTGTAAAGAAAAGTTGGTATAATCTGCCAACACATAAAGACAACCCGTTTGGCAACCCTAGAGTTCATTTGCCATAAATAAAAGAAGGAAAATTCAATTTCTATCCATGGTGTTTGATAATCCTAGCAAAACGTGCAAGGTAAACGGTATCACGGTTACAAATTAAAAAGAGTTAACTATCAACTTTGGCTCTAGTCAAAACGGTTCTTTTCATGCTTACTTAGAAGGATTTGGAATTATCCTCCTAATCCTGTCAGATAAAACCAACCAATTCAATTTCCTTAGCAACATGTATGAAATCTATTTAGTTTCATTGATAAATCTTCATGTTTATATACTAATAAATGAAAATATTTTTGGATATATGTTACTTCCTCGTGTTTTCTCATCTTATTTTCCTAGTTATCTCTCATATTAAATAATAGTAATTTTAAACAAAATATTAGATAAGAATAAATATTTAGATAAGGATAAATGTTTGTTTTTATAATAATAATAATAATAATTTTACACCTTCTTTATAATTTTAAGGACAATCATGTGTGACGGTAGTTATTATTAAGGTTGCATGTATCATGATATAAATGAATAAAAAAGAAATTAGCATATACCAACTACATAAATGTTTTTATTATGATCATAGTAAATAATAAAAATAATTTTAAATAAAAAAATAGATAAGAATAAATATTTGTTTTTCTATAAATAATTCTAACAAAAATTTAGATAAACATAAACATTTATTTTTATTATGAATAAATATATATAGTTTGGTGTTCATTGATAATTGTATTATAATTGGTTAAAACCCATCATTTCTCGCACATTGCATCAGCATGTAGAAAGAACACCATTTTTAAATATAACAATTTTGTACTCCATTCAAAGAGAATTTAATTCTCTATTTTACAGTATAATTCATAAAAATGATGAAATATATAAAAACGTGGGGATCAATCTCTACTTTTTTGTACCGTAAACTCTCTTGAATACAAATTTAAGACGAGTGTCTTATGAATGTAATAAACAAATAAACATGAAGGTGCATAAAACTAATTAAAATAACGATATCTCATAATAAATAAAAAACAAAGTAAAATGTTATGATAAGTAAATAGTACATCAAAGTTCATTTTTAAAAGATAAATCTTGATGACGGTGTGTGTTAACATATGACATTATATTTTACTTAACAGGTGTAATATACGAGTTTTTTAAAGGGTTTTCTTTATTTATTATTTATGCAAAATCAAATAACAAAGTAAAATGTTATAATAAGTAAATAGTATATCAATGTTCATTTTTAAAAGATAAATCTCAAAGACTATTTGTGTTAACAAATGACATTGTATTTTATTCAACACGTGCAATACAAGAGTTTTTTAAAGATATATTATTTTTATTATTTATTTTATAAAATTACATTTATGCAACCTGTGTAATACACGAGATTCTAACCTAGTATTTGATAAAAACAAAATCTTCAATTTAAATACTACAAAGACTTTCAGGAAAAGCTAATAATAGATTTGTTCGTTACAAAATTCCAGTTGCGCCTGACCACATGTTGGAAAAACTTTCGTTCTTTTTTGCTTTGTCATGGTTAACTATTAAACAAAACTACAATACCCTTTCAATTGGGGGTAGGGTGACCCTTATTAAGACGGTGTTGAAAAGCTTACCATCATACTTCTTTTCTATTTATAAAACTCCTAAATGTGTGATAGACAAGATTGAAAAGATTATGAGAAGATTTTTATGGTCGGGTACTAGTGAGGCAAATAAAATCCATTGGGTCGCTTGGGAACGGGTCACTTTACCTATTCATTTAGGTGGTTTGGGGATCACTAGGCTTGTCAATATGAATAACACCCTTCTTTTTAAATAGGCGTGGCGATACAGGTATGAAGAAGAGAGCCTATGGAGGAAAGTGATAGATGGTGTTCACTACACGCGAACTTGTTGGTCTTCTCTCCCTTGTAATCGTTATTTGACGCGTTGTTGGGCAAATATCGTGAAACAATGTGACTCGAAGCTGGAAGATGGGAGGTATTTAAATAATCTTATTTAATCTAAGTTGGGTAATGGTAGAAGTGTGAGGTTTTGGTATGATATTTGGTTTGGTAACTCTCGACTCCGATACAGATGGCCTAGTATTTTCATTCTTGACAAAGATAAGTTTAGTTGTGTTGTGTTGTTGATAAAGTGGATACAGTGGAAGGTAGGCTGCATCTTCGGTGGAACTAGAGGAAGCCTCCTAAATCGTCTCAAGAGCTATCGGATCTGCAGGAGTGCAACTTAACTCTATCGGGCGTCACGTATAGTAGCGTCACGTATAGTAGTACGAAGGATACGTGGGTTTGGGAGGGCCCGGATGGTGCTGGCTTCTCGGTGAAATCCATCAGAAATGTTTTTGAGGAAGGCCAAGATGTTGGGTGATTTAAAATGAAATAGACGAGGTGGGTTCCCCTCAAGTGCAAAATTCATGTGTGGCGTTCTCAGATGCACAGGTTACCGACAAAGGATGAGTTGGAAAAAAGGAATGTTCATGTTGGTGATGCGGGATGCGTTATGTGAAGATGGGTCAGAATCAATTCTTCATATTTTTACAGCTTGCACATTTGCTATGGAGGTTTGGTGGAGAGTTGGATCTTAGTGCAAGCTGCCTCCCATTTATGCGTTTGATATAGGCAATTTGTTGGAGGTATACAAAGGAGCGGATAGTGGAAAAAAAGGGAAGCATATTATTCAAGGTATTATGATTGTGGCGTTATGGTGCATATGGGTAGCTCGAAACGAGAAGATTTTTAGTAAGAGGACGACGAGGCCGTCAGAGATTGTTTATAACATAAAGTCGAGGTCGTTTTTTGGTATAAACACCAGATTGGTTGTAATAGTCTTATTTGGGATGAGTGGTGCAAAACCCCATTGTATATGATGTAATCGGTTTAGATGCGGTCCGCGCTTCATGGACCGTCTGTTGTTTTTAACTAAGTTGACCTTTAAAAAAACTACAATAACAAACTAGGATTTTTTTTATAATTGTTTCTACTCTATTACATCAATAATCATAAATTACTGTCATTTGCCCATACAATAATCAAAGAAGATAGATTCTTTTCCAATTTTGATTAAAGCAAAAGTATGTAAAAACAGTTAGGGTGTGTTTGGTTTAAAGGTATCTTGGTATATAAAGGAAGGGTCGGGATTTAGAGAAAACGCTCAAAAGTGTGAGAACGGTGAGAACGCTTATCGATCGTCCGATCAAAACAATCTATGGACTAGATTGGCGCAGTGGCGTTTTCGTAAATAACATCAATTTTATTACGTGGACGCGCTTCATTAAGGGTAAAAGCGTCTTTTGACTACTCCAAACAAAACACCATCTCATGAAAATAAAACGCCAAAACAAAAATCACACAACATTCTGCTAAAAACGCCATTAGATATAAAACGCCAAACTTAATTATAGTAAAATCCCGCCTAAAAAACCGCCAAAAAATCCTTTATATATAACAACTCAGACATTCAATTAAAAAAACACAAAACAAAAACCCCAAACGCCATATTTAATATATACCATTAGACTGATAAACGCTAGAAACCCCAAACATCAAATATATTGTTGTCAATAAAGTGTAGTTGTATGGTGTGGACAACATTGTCAGTTATATTTCTTGACTTAGGATTAACAATGTTATCCAACACCATACAACAACACTTTATTGATTTTAGCATGATCAAATTTACAGTTTTAAGATGGTTTATTTGTGGCGTTCTTTTTATTGGTAAAACGCCAAAAAAGATAACATTTTGGCTGAAATAGTGTAAAATCAATAACATTTTTGCTGCATGAGATGGACAAAAATTATAGAAAAAGAGGCTGATTTCATACGAAAGTTGAAACAGCCAGTGAAGATGCTTCAAAAGAAGAAAGAGACTGGTGACAGTGAAGATTTGAAGATCAATATTTATTTTGTTTCATTTTCTTCTTTAGTTGATTTATATTTAATAAACAACGCCATATCTAATAAAAACGCCAAAAAAAGCAAATGTCTTACACCTTTGGCGTTTATCAAACCATCATAAAATGACTTTAGACAATAATTATAAAAAAACTTTTTTCATGTATTCTTTTTTTTATTTTCCTTTTCAATTGATTGTTGTATATAATAAAACGCCATATATAATAAAAACGCCAAAACAACCAAAATGCTTGTTTAAACGATATCATCCAGTTAAAACGCCCCACCAAAAACTCCCAAACTATAATAAAATTAGTTTAAAAAAGCATTATAAAAAACACAAAAAAACAAAAAATAAAAATCAAACTTGAAAATGTAACTAGAAACAGTAACTTCAAATCAGAAAAACTGAAGATGGGGAAAATTTATTATATTAGAATCTAAAACGCCAAACTTGAAAGATGGGACGTGTTACAGACTTCAGAGATAAAGCTTGTCAAAAACAATAATTACAAACAGTAACTGAAAAGACGAATACTTTATTATAATAACGCACCGCCTAACTTACGCGCCAAAAAGAGATCCTATAAAATGATACATCTCAACAACTCCCATTTGATCAAACCAAAAAAAAAAACGCCAATACCACTAAAATACCACTCACTGTAAAACGCCAAAAAAATCAAAATGACTAATATGCTTTCTTGGATATTCAGTATTGTTATTCGTCAAGTTTCACTGAATGAATTGTTAGGGAGGCAAGAAACTCAGTAAGATTTTGCTGCATGAGATGGAAAAAAATTCAAGAAAAAGATACTAATGCCAGTCATATGGCATTTTGTATTTTTGTTCTTGAAGAAGGCTTGGATGAGGAGAAGAGATCAATGACACTGAAGAGTGGGATGATGATAAAGATAAAGATCAACATGAAGAAAAAGCGAAAAACCCACCCACACGTCATAGATCTATGTCCCCAAACATCCAGAAAAAAAGCCACTACAACAGACGAGCAGGAAAAATAATCAAACCGATGGGTTTGTTAAGTTTTACATAAAACGCCATATTTTGGTGTCAGTTCTTGTACTATTAAAGAATAGAGAGACTAATGACAGTGAATATTGTGAAGATAGATCCGATTAGCATTTTCAATTTATTTTCTTCGCTTGTATTTTTTTTTTTACTGTGGCTGAAATATAATCCAACATTTGTAAAACGCCAAGATAACCCAAACGCCAAAATGTTTATAAAAAAATAATAGAACAATGAGCCATCTTGTTTAAAACCCCTTCAAAAACGCCATTAAAATAGATTTCCTACCCCCCTGGGCTCCAATGGAATACGTTGTGAATAAACGCCATAAACGGCAAAATGGTGATACAATGGAACCATTAAAACGCCATTAATTATTGAATTTGGTTAACGCCAAAAATCTCAAAAACCAAAAATTAAAACAACATTGGGAAAAAGCGGAACAGGAAAAGCAGAAGATGAAAGGACAAAAAAGCCCCTCCGACCTTTTCTAAGTGGCGTGACACGTGTTGGGCCAGGAAGCGTTCTCACACTTTTGATCGTTTTCTCCCGATCCCGTTTCTATAAAGGAATATTGGATTATAATAATCTCAACTATTCGTCGATAGCTGCCAACAGTCCTAACTTCAAAAATAACCACTGGCAGTCCCAATTATTGACATATTGACCACCAATGGACGCCTGACTAAGAGAACCCTAACACCGTTAGTCTCCGGTCGCTGGAAAACCGTTTTTAGCTAGAAAAAGGTTTCTAAAGTACGATCTAAGGTTACAAAGAGGTTTGGGACAAAAATGTTAAGTTTTCCGGCCAAAAAGTTGAGTTTTCCGGCAAAAAAAGAAGTTTCCGCTGAAAAATGAGTTTTCCGGCCACTTTAATAATTGAGATTGTTACTAGAAAAAGGTTACTAAAGGTCCGTAATAAGGTTACAAAGAGGTTTGGGACAAAAGTGCCGAGTTTTCCGACCAAAAATGAGTTTCGTGGCCAAAAACGGTTTTCCGACGACCAAAGACTAACGACGTTAAGGTTCTGTTAGTCAAGGTCTATTGGAAGCCAATATGTCAATAGTTGGGACTGCCAGTGATTATTTTTGAAGTTGAGACTGTTGGCGGCCAACGACGAATAGTTGAGATTATTAAAATCCAATATCGCATATATAAATTTTAAGATCAAATAAAAAGTTTATTTTGCCTAAGTAGGATGAGAAGAAATCTTAACAATTCATTTTTCAAATCAACCGTTAAGATGAAAGTGTAGGAGAAAGGAAGAGTGCAAAGGTATCTTGGGAAAATCCTATTTATGGACTTTTTCTCTCCACATGCAAGGCACATGCATATTCCACCCCCATTTTTTAAACGTTCATAACTTTTTATACGACATTATTTTTTCATAAAAATTTCACCGTAAAATCGAGCGTCTTTTTATCTTTAATTTAAGTACCATATTGCTATATAAAATATGAAGACTAAAAAAACCCACTAAAATTTGTTGTATTTCTATGTTGTATAACATTTTTTTGCTGAATTTTTGTACTATATTTTTGTGCTAAATTTTTTGTTTGTTTTAATTTTTTTTCTCAATTTTTTGTGATGGATTTTTTTGTACTACATTTTTTTCTGAATTTTTTCGTGCTATATTTTTTTGTACTAGATTTTTTTGTACTATATTTTTTTGTACTACATTTTTTGTGCTATATTTTTTGAGTAAACTGCCATTTTGGTCCCTGTGGTTTGGCCAGTTTTGCCACTTAAGTCCAAATCTCAAACTTATTACATCTGGGTCCCTGTGGTTTGCATTTTGTTGTCATTTTAGTCCAAAATCCAAAAACCCCCATTTGTTGAAAGCTGTCTATTTTGTCCTTTAGTGCAGGGGCATTTTGGTCATTTTTAAAATTGAAAACTGATTATTTTTTTTAGCTCTCTCTCTCTCTCTTATTAAAGATTATCAGCTCTATCTCTCTCTCTCTCTCTTATTACCCAGATCAATGAAATAGGCTCTCTCTCTCTCTCTCTCTCTTCTCTCTCTCTCTTCTCTCTCTCTCTATAGCACCACCACCACCGCCACCGCCACGGCGCCACCTCCTCCCTCTCTCTCTCTAGAAAGAAACTCAGCAGCACACTGATTTGCGGAAGAAAGACGGTGGTGGCGTACAGTCGCTTACCGGAGACGGCGGCGCTGCTGCCGCATTCGGAGAGAGAGAGAGGGTTAGGGAGATAGGGAGTTAGTGAGAGAGAGATGAGGAATTCCGGCGACTGGATCTGCCGACGGCGGCGGATGGTGGAGACAATGGCGGTGGTGGATCTTAATGGTTGTGGCGGTGTTAAGCAGCAGGGGGCGACGAGGCTGATGTGGTGGTTACGGCGGTAGTGGTGGCCTGCCCGGTGGTGGAGGTGTTCGTTGGTGGTGGTGGGTTTCGGGTGTTGGTGGGTGTTGATCTGTGATTTTGTGATGGATGATGATCTGTGAACCCAGTCCTTTTATTCACCACGAGGCTGTGATGATTTCACCTAATCCGAGTCAAAATTGGGTCAACATTTGAGATTTTCCGCAGCTTGGCGTGGCAGAATCGGAGGAGGGCAAGTGCGTTTGCAACCTCTGTTTGCAGCCATGGAGGTTTTGATTTGTTGTTGGAGCCTCGTTTCTTTTTACAAATCGGTTTTTGTTTTGATTTGTTGTTGTCTGTATTTTGATTTTTGTGATGGTTTCTGGTTTTGTTCTGGGTTCTTGATTTTCTTAAAGATGATGTTCTTGATTTTCTGGATTTTCTGGGTTTTGATGATGATGTTCTTGAAGATACAGATCTGAGCCTCGTTTCTTTTTACAAATCGGTTTTTGTTTTGATTTGTTGTTGGAGTCTCGTTTCTTTTTACAAATCGGTTTTTGTTTTGATTTGTTGTTGTCTGTATTTTGATTTTTGTGATGGTTTCTGGTTTTGTTCTGGGTTCTTGATTTTCTTGAAGATGATGTTCTTGATTTTCTGGGTTTTGATGATGAAGTTTGATGATGTTCTTGAAGATGATGTTATTAATTATTGAAATGTTATAATAAATTAACATGGACCAAAATGCCCCTGCACTAAAGGACAAAATAGACAGCTTTCAACAGTCAAAAAAGGGGGTTTTTGGATTTTGGACTAAAATGGCAACAAAATGCAAACCAGAGGGACCCAGATGTAATAAGTTTGGGATTTGAACTAAAATGGCAAAACTGGCCAAACCACAGTGACCAAAATGGCAGTTTACTCATATTTTTTTGTACTAGATTTTTTGTGCTAGATTTTTTTTACTAAATTTTTTTGTTATATTTTTAAAAAACAAAAAGGGTGCTACATGTCATTTTCACTCCTATTTATAAGGACCAAAATGTCTTTCGTTTCTACTTATTAGAAGCGCCACATGTCATCATCACAATCCTTCTTAGGTTACTTAGGTAAAATCCACTTTTTAGTGGATGCTTCACCTTAGGCTACATGGTATGGGGATGATCCTCCAAGGATGATCCTAGATGATCCTACCCCACCACTATTTTATTTTATTTTTTTTAATCTTCCACTATTTTTAACATTTAACAAATAAATTAAGAAAATATTTTCATTAATATTAAAACACAATAAAAATCCTACTAAATATTAAAAAAAGCTACTAGTCTTCGTCCTGCATGTGGTCGTCTGGTTCGTTTTGAGCGTTGTTCCAAATGTACTCCACCAAGTCCGCTTGTAGGTTATGATGTGTGTACTCGTTACGTAGAGAGAACATGTTCAAATCTTGTTGTTCCAAACTAACTGGAACAGAATTTCCGGTAGACACGTTTTCGTCGTACTCGCATATCGCTCTACCTTCGTCTTCAATGACCATGTTATGAAGAATGATACAAGCGTACATAACGTGTCGTAACCTTTTTGGTGTAGCCGAATGTGCTGGATGTTCAATGATATGCCATTTTTTTTAAAACACCAAAAGCCCGTTCAATATCTTTTCTTGCACCCTCTTGATACTTCGCAAATTTTTTTCTTTTTTCGTATATCGATACGAAATAGTTTTAACGATTGTCGAATACGTTGGTATATTCCATCTGGTAGGTATGTGTTGTTCATCGAGTGAGTTTCGAGTAGAATTGGAATATTCGGTTTGAGTTATTTTCATTCTAGACCAACCACGTGGATAAGGGTTTGGGTTATTTAGGTGGGTTTTCAACCGCAGATGTAATCAATCAAGTACATGTTTTAAATCCTTTCCAATGTAGTCGTGATGGATCAAAATTATATTTTGATAGTACATTTATATTTATAGTGATTACAAATATCATCTATTGTATTATTATTATTATTTTTATATTTTTAACTGCTAATGTTACCCCCTTTACACCAAAACTATAAATATTACTGCTAATAATATTGTATTATTAGCAAGATACATCAAAGCTCTAATTTCAGATTGTAAGGTATTATGAGCCATGCTTCCCATTCTTTAATAGTGTGTCTATTCCACTAAAGCAAGAAATTGTGGTCTCCTGTTCTTCACAAACTACTACTCATTCTTAATCTTTCCTACAAACGATTCGACACACAAAAAACATGTGTTTATCTCAAACTCGCAACTCAATCTCCGACAGTACAATTATCGTTTAGACTGTTGTACCATAGGAAACAATCTCCTGAGATGCACTGTGAATAAAATATGCCCAACCAACTCAAATGTTTCAAGTTCGCCGATTCTTAGGGGACCTGGGGTGGTCCATTATACCACCCCCATCACTCGTTTTTAAAGTTTTAAAAGGTACTAAGATTGTAGTGAAACCAATCTACATATATTTTGTAGTAAAGTGCATGTAGCCAAGTGAAATAAGGGGTATAGCAAGGTGTTCCTTTCTAAGTGGTGAGAGTTCTAGTTTCGGGATGGACATTAGTACTGTAATTTAAAGTTGGTTTAGTGAGTGCGTGAGTTGTCATTTTAAAGAAAAATCTATATAGACGAAAGACTCAAATGAGAAATATAGAAAGGTAATAACTACTAGAGGTTGGGTGATCCATTTACAAATTGTTTTATAGTTAAAAATTAGATTGATAAATCAACGGTTCTAATGGATTGTTTATTCACAATATGTCAACAAACATAAACACGTTTGTTGTTAAACGTGATATTTATCAATAATAACAAACTATTTGTCAATATTTTATGGACGATAATCACCAATCAATTAACTTGTTAGAACCATATTAATCAACAAAGATGAAGTATGAAGTCATATGAGCACTGAGAAGCAAATCAAAACAAGCACCTAGAATCAAAGTTGTTAATAATGAAATTGAAATCAACAACGATATAATATGTATGCACAATAAAAAAAGGATGAAGTGCTATACGTTCTGAATTTCAACCGCGTCCCTACACAACACGCAAGTAACTACGACCCTTGTTAAGACAAAAGAAAAATAACACTAAAAACCATATCTTTTTGCAACTTTATCATTCAGCAATACTGTGACTTCTCATTCTCTAGCCGAAGGATTGTCGTGTTGGTAGTTAAGATTTTTTCAAATCCGCCCTCTTGATTGTAGCACCCCAAAATTTTAAATGTTATAATATGATATATTTTAAGGATGATGCATTTAAAAAGAAAATGGTAAAATATAAATCATGTTAAGTGAAAGTAAAGTAATGTGTAAGTAATAAGTGAAAATAATTTAACCAAGTTAGTGTGTTGTCACTAAATGAAATGTTTATGAAAGATAAGGGGTAATCTTGTCAAAAAGGAAAGAAATTTAACAAAAAAAGAACAAAAATGCAGATTTGGGGATTAGATTAGAGGGTGTTTGGTCGTGAGTTTGATAGAGGGGAAGGGTTCTTCCCTAAAGTTTCAATCCAACACAATTTGCCCCAAATTACAATGCATTAAGCTGTGATTTTTGTGCAAGAAGCTTTTTCTAAGCTCAATTTAGTGTTCTTGATCGAAGGTATGTTGAAATTTTGAGAAATTTGATGTATGATGAAATGGGTCTTTTGATAATCCGTGAATGCATGTAAAAATATTGATGGTAGGAGGTTACAATTAGTCTATAAGACTTGAATGAAGTATGAATTTCGGATTATATTGATGGTTTTCATGTAAACCCATTTATGTATGAAACCCACATGAAATTTTTGATGATCTTGAAGTAGTGATAGATGTAGTATGATATATGAACTTGAATTATGCTTATTGATGTTAAATAAATCTGAATATTTGAAGAATTTATGTGTTTATGATGTATTGTCATGATTTTAGAAAGACTTGGTAGGAATGTGCTTAATATGCTTGTACATTGTGCTAGTTAAGTAGTACGCACATAAGGTTTCGATGAAATGCTTGAGCTGAATTGGTTATGTATGAACATGAGGAATTGAAGTATTGATGATCTAATAATGGTATGAAATATAAATGTGAGTAATGAACGTTATGGCGAATGATGTAAATGTGCGTAAGTGATGTATAACGCGAAAGCTAAACGCGTATGTGATGCAACTTATAGGGTCGAAGAAAGGAGGGGAATCAAGCCAAACAAGGGCAATAGGAGCGCACGACTCCGGTAAGTTCATATGAACTTCGCTTATGTAGAATGTAGATTTTATGTTAGTTCTTATGTAGATAATCCTTTGATGATTTATGCGGGAATTTATAGTAAAATGTCTTAATGTGAATTGATAGTAGAAAATGGAAAAAGTCTAATGATGACCCGCACGAATGGGTCAAAAGTATGAGAATGAAGTTGTTCTTAATGATGTATTGACCCGTAGTTAAACGGGTCAAATAAGATGAAATTGTCATGAAGTTAAGTTAACTACTCTTTGACTTTTATAAGTCAAATTAGTGAAGATGAAAATTGATGATGTAAGAATAAGCATGATCCGTGAGAACGGGTCGGATGAAATATGATGATTGATGATGATGAAAATAAGATGGTGCAATATCCGTTAAACGGAAATGTCATGTAAGAAGTTCAAATGATGTGATGTAAAGATGTAATGACCCTGTAATGACCCGGTAATGGGTCAAATAACGAAGAAAAGCAAGTTGTATTAGTGATATGTTTTAACTGAACTAACATGTAAGTTTATGTTATGGATGTAGGTAAATCTCATGCTTAAGGTTGGCGACTTGGAACAAACACACCACAAGGCCGAATGCGCTTCCGATATCAAGATTGTGTCAAACGGGTCAAAACTTGAATTTCAAAGTGTTTTTGAAGTTAAAATTTTATACTCATGTTATTTTTCTAGTAGGCTAATGATAGATGTAAATTTAGTTGCATGAATATGAATTCGAACCGTAAGACAAATGTTCAAAGTTTTATACATGGTTGGATCTACTCGCAGGGGTATTTTTGTAAAAGTATATATCCTTGGCATGTAAATCATTAAAATGTATTGTTTTGATCCTTTGGCGGGTTTGGGCGTTACAAGTTGGTATCAGAGCCGAGGTTTGAGGGATTCGAGCACGAGATAGGGTGCTCGGACTCAAACCGAAAGCTCAAGAAGGGGTGTGTGTTCGCTCCAAGACGCGGTTAAGGTACGAATTTAGTATTACGATTTCTAAGTTTCATTTTATCGGGAAATGGTTAAGGGAAGGGATGTGGAGTTTTGGTATGGGGTAATGCCTGGAAATGGTAATTCTGGAAGCCCCGGGGAAAGTTCGGATGTTACGGGACTTGGGAACGGGTCGGAATGGGTAAAATCAAGTACAACAACGTTTTGGCTGATGGCTTAGCGTTGCCGACGCCAAGTTGGCCCATCGCTGACGCTCCATGGATGATTTAGAAAGACCCGACGCCCAAATACGCTGTCTATGCATCTTGTGGCCCGACGCCACTTTTGAGCATGCGTCGCCGACGCCAGGGAGGGTCGTCGCCGACGCCACTCCCTAGACTTAGTTTTCTGATTTATTTTGTTTGTCTTGTTTGATGTATTCCGAGCTTCCGAATGCCATAAAACGCGTCTAAAGGTCTTAATAAACTTCTAGGAAGTAGTATAAGATAGAAAGGGATCATTTGAACTAAGTTTGGTGCATGATTACGAATCAATGAAAAGTATGGTACATGAATGTAAAAGGGAACCTTAGGGAATTTTAAATTCTCATAATAGGAAAGCATTGCATATCTTAGCAACTAATGATACTACCACTAATGATGGTAAAGATGATGCCCCATGATGAATGGTATGCGGTGTGGTCTCGAAGTGGCCGTTAACACCGAGGATGACGAAAGGTATGCGGTGTGGTCACGAAGTGACCGTTAACACCGAGAATGATGAATGGTTTGCGGTGTGGTCACGAAGTGACCGTTAACATCGAGAATGACGAATGGTATGCGGTGTGGTCACTAAGTGACCGTTAACACCGAGAATGACGAATGGTATGTATGCGGTGTGGTCACTAAGTGACCGTTAACACCGAGAATGACGAATGGTATGCGGTGCGGTCACGAAGTGGCCGTTAACACCGAGGATGATGAAATGTATGCGGTGTGACCACGAAGTGGCCATTAACACCCGAATTATGAAATAAAAGCATGATAACCATAACTAAAAGGACAAAGGTCAATAAGACGTAAGCATGATGGCATGAAGTAACATGTAACGAAGTGAAAAGTGTATGAAATTAACAAATGTGCTATAAGTAAGAGAATGAAAGTCATTGAAATATGTTAAGCATATTAACATATTTCCTAAACTTTGTTGTAGAATATTTCTTAAGGCAAATCCAATAGTTTCGTTAAGCTTCCGAAAATGCAACCTATGATAATTAGGATCCTCTAAATGTCAGCCGGGTCATATTGAAATGTTTCGAAGTAAGAACGTATATGATTGGAAAGTTGTGAATGAAGTTCTAGTTGGGTTTATCAACCCTATGATGAGAGGTATGTGGTGTGGTCATAAAGGACCATTAACACCTAGCATGAAAGAAAGGAAAATATAAAAATTTAAAATGCTAGAATGAAGTGAACATGACCAAAGAATAAATTTTAATAATGATCTCGAATGATATAGTAGATGGCTAATGAAAACGCAGAAATTGTTAACAAAATATGTTCCGAGTAGCGGATGGTGCGAGAAAGTAAGTAAGTAAGAAGGATGGGGGATTTTATTCCCCTATGAACGAAATGCATGCATGATATGGCCTATCGTGACCGATATTAATGATGATGTACAGGTGAAATGAAAGTTATTGAAATATGATTATGAATGCATGAATGTAACTTGAGATGACATGGAAAGTATATGAAGTAATGAATGTAGAAAATGCTTAATGTAGATGACGGACGAAGGAATAAAAGCAATGATTACGGAAGAGGATGGTATGGTCCTAGAATGTAATAAAAGATAGGAATGATAATTACGATTAAGCTGAGAAAGTATTGAACATGAAAGGATGATAGAATTTCGAGTGTAGTATGGTCCTAAGGATGAAAATTTTGTCAAATAAAAAGTAAATGTTAGTAGAATGAAAATTTTAAAGGAAGATATTTATGTGGAAGCACAGCACATGAAACGTAAAGTAGAAGGTAGTGTTGGGAAACAACACTTGAAGTTAAATATAGAAGGTGGCTGCGAGACGCGTCACATGAGACGAGATGGAGAATGATGTGATGAAAGAAAGAAGTGTAGAAATGAACGGTTTGAACCCATAGATGAGGGTGAATCAACAAAAAAAAGGAGAAAGGTATGGAAGAAGATGTTCAAACCTGTAAGCTAATACGGACCAAACATACACAATTGAAATGCCCGAATAAACGGTCAGAACAGAAGGATTGAATCCGGGTGGTAAGCATGGATAGAGCCTTAAGAAAGGGTTATAGACGAATGAAAGTTAGAGTCGTTAGGTGGGAAGGAAAGTATGAAAGCAAATGAGGAGATGCTTTTTCTCCACCTAACTAAAGATAAGTGTAAACATAACAAGTAAGTGGCACAAATAGCCTGGTTGGTCAAGCATAATGTAGGACTAAAAGAACCTATATATATATATATATATATATATATATATATAAGTGATGCATATGTGAACGTATGTGAGATATGTTGCCGCTGGTTGTGGGAATATGAGTAGGGATATGTTGATAGTTAATCGTCGTAGACCTAAACGGGATATACGAGTAAGTGTAAAACATATGACAAATGTGGTAACATGTGATGGTGTAAGTAATTATATATATACATAGAAAGATGTGTTATAAGATTATGATGAAAGAAGTATGCTCCGAACACATTGCGTATTAAGCATGTGATGATCGACTTATGAGGACTAGAATGAATAATGGGCTAAGACCTAGATGGATGATTTAAGCACCGACGAGGATAGAGATTTTTGTAAGAAATGGTAAAATGATAACAAGTATGATTGAATTCGAATGTTTAAAAGATACGAACGAATTTCAAGAATGAAGGAGGTGGCACAACATGTAAACATAATTACGTGATGGACTTACTAATAGAGGATTTAAAAGAAATGGGATGGCAAGAACAATGTTTACATAAGTATGTCTAAAATCAATAAGGAAGTACAAATGTGCGAATTAGTACATACTGTAGAAATGGATTAACATGTAACTAATAGTAATAAAGTTACTAAATGTTTGAGGCAAGTATATGTATGTGTATATATACACACACATACATTAGTAGTCAAAATTTTTACGTCACAAGAGGAGCTGACTAGGAAGAATGATGATATTAATAATAGAGGAATTAAGTAGTAGGCTCATGATGAGCATTATTGTTTCTAACGGCATAGTGAAGGAACAAGTATGGTTAGTAACTTGGAAGGCAGAAGTAAATGACTCATAATGCTAGTAGATGAATTATAATCTTCAAATCGAATTAATGGTTGTACCAAGTTTTATGTAACTCATACGTGAAATGGAATGGCATATGTAATAAGCTTATAATCTCGTAGGTAGTGGAACCTAGGTAAGTATATAGGTAAGAATTTACCCTTTAAGGTACAATGTTAGGTAATTGTCTTAGTATTACAATTGCTAGAAGGAATAACGTTTGTGTGACAACTATGGAATGTGATGACAAGTATAGCTGAGTATGACACCTCGAGTGTAATATGAGTTACTCAAATGAAAGTATTGATTACTCTATCATATTGATAGCGTGATTAAAGACTTATGTTGGCCCTTGTAACCAAGGGACATACGGTAAAGAGGTTAGAGCAAGATAGTATGTACACGATTTGTATAAACGTATACATTAAATTGTGGTTAACCATGCAGTTATGATAGATCATCAATGAAAGAAATATTGGTCTCGGTAAAGATTATACGTAGGTATTGCAAGAAAAGTATGAAAAGAACTATCAAGCAAGTGACATGAAAGGAATTTCGCTTGAGATTGGCCCTAGTAGGATGGGGTGTATGTAGAAGCTAAATAGTTAGAAACTATTGAATGATGTTTGATTTGTGATTTTATATGAATGAATAGGAATGAACAAGTATGAATATTATGATAATTATTTCCCCTAAGTAGATATTAGAGGTATCCGGGAATGAATAATCTGACAGATAAGTTTTAAGAAATCAGCTTGAACAATCGAACTATGATCATGAAATAATGTAATAGGATCACATTGATTCATACAAGATTGAATTACCATATGTATTAGACAAGTTATAGAGTAGTAATGACCGATTCATCACGAGGGATGATCGAATGAAAGCATGTTATTGAAGTTCGAGGTTTGTATTTACGAAGAGATACAGATAAACTCGTCAGAATGTGTGTATTCAGGTTTCGGGGATGAAACCTTCTTTAAGGGGGATAGACTTGTAACACCCCAAAATTTTAAATGTTATAATATGATATATTTTAAGGATGATGCATTTAAAAAGAAAATGGTAAAATATAAATCATGTTAAGTGAAAGTAAAGTAATGTGTAAGTAATAAGTGAAAATAATTTAACCAAGTTAGTGTGTGGTCACTAAATGAAATGTTTATGAAAGATAAGGGGGTAATCTTGTCAAAAAGGAAAGAAATTTAACAAAAAAAGAACAAAAATGCAGATTTGGGGATTAGATTAGAGGGTGTTTGGTCGTGAGTTTGATAGAGGGGAAGGGTTCTTCCCAAAAGTTTCAATCCAACACAATCTGCCCCAAATTACAATGCATTAAGCTGTGATTTTTGTGCAAGAAGCTTTTTCTAAGCTCAATTTAGTGTTCTTGATCAAAGGTATGTTGAAATTTTGAGAAATTTGATGTATGATGAAATGGGTCTTTTGATAATCCGTGAATGCATGTAAAAATATTGATGGTAGGAGGTTACAATTAGTCCATAAGACTTGAATGAAGTATGAATTTCGGATTATATTGATGGTTTTCATGTAAACCCATTTATGTATGAAACCCACATGAAATTTTTGATGATCTTGAAGTAGTGATAGATGTAGTATGATATATGAACTTGAATTATGCTTATTGATGTTAAATAAATCTGAATATTTGAAGAATTTATGTGTTTATGATGTATTGTCATGATTTTAGAAAGACTTGGTAGGAATGTGCTTAATATGCTTGTACATTGTGCTAGTTAAGTAGTACGCACATAAGGTGTTCGATGAAATGCTTGAGCTGAATTGGTTATGTATGAACATGAGGAATTGAAGTATTGATGATCTAATAATGGTATGAAATATAAATGTGAGTAATGAACGTTATGGTGAATGATGTAAATGTGCGTAAGTGATGTATAACGCGAAAGCTAAACGCGTATGTGATGCACCTTATAGGGTCGAAGAAAGGAGGGGAATCAAGCCAAACAAGGGCAATAGGAGCGCATGACTCCGGTAAGTTCATATGAACTTCGCTTATGTAGAATGTAGATTTTGTGTTAGTTCTTATGTAAATAATCGTTTGATGATTTATGCGGGAATTTATAGTAAAATGTCTTAATGTGAATTGATAGTAGAAAATGGAAAAAGTCTAATGATGACCCGCACGAATGGGTCAAAAGTATGAGAATGAAGTTGTTCTTAATGATGTATTGACCCGTAGTTAAACGGGTCAAATAAGATGAAATTGTCATGAAGTTAAGTTAACTAATCTTTGACTTTTATAAGTCAAATTAGTGAAGATGAAAATTGATGATGTAAGAATAAGCATGATCCGTGAGAACGGGTCGGATGAAATATGATGATTGATGATGATGAAAATAAGATGGTGCAATATCCGTTAAACGGAAATGTCATGTAAGAAGTTCGAATGATGTGATGTAAAGATGTAATGACCCGGTAATGGGTCAAATAACGAAGAAAAGCAAGTTGTATTAGTGATATGTTTTAACTGAACTAACATGTAAGTTTATGTTATGGATGTAGATAAATCTCATGCTTAAGGTTGGCGACTTGGAACGAACACACCACAAGGCCGAATGCGCTTCCGATATCAAGATTGTGTCAAACGGGTCAAAACTTGAATTTCAAAGTGTTTTTGAAGTTAAAATTTTATACTCATGTTATTTTGCTAGTAGGCTAATGGTAGATGTAAATTTAGTTGCATGAATATGAATTCGAACCGTAAGACGAATGTTCAAAGTTTTATACATGGTTGGATCTACTCGCAGGGGTATTTTTGTAAAAGTATATATCCTTGGCATGTAAATCATTAAAATGTATTGTTTTGATCCTTTGGCGGGAACAAAAGAATTCTATGACCATCTTAACTTAAGACAGAATGATTTCTTTCAAGATCAATATTAGGGGTGAGCAAGAAAACCGAAATAACCGAACCGTAACCGAATAACCGAAATAACCGAACCGAAAAAACCGAACCGAAACAAAAACCGACGGTTCGGTTTTCGGATTTTTAATAACCGAAAATTTCGGTTCGGTTTTCGGATAAACTTTTTCAATAACCGAAAAAACCGAACCGATAAGTTACAATCCATATATTTTATGTTTAAGTTTAAATTGTTTAAGTGTTTAACCCAATGCTAGTAGAAAATGTTAATTTTATTCTTGAATGTTAAGTGTTTATATTAAAAACATTATAACTGAAATGATTTATTATTACCTATAATAAGATATAACAAAGTTTAATATAAAAATTAAATTTAATAAAAACTTTGAAGAAACATAAAAATATATTAGAAGGTTAGGTTTATGTAAACAATATTAATTAAAGAGGTTAACTATAATAACTTAAATATAAACATATAAAAAGATTGTTATAATATAAATTATACTTATTATTTTTTGAATCTTACATAATTTTGTTCCAAAAACCGAAATAACCGAAAAACCGAACCGAACCGACGTAAAAACCGAAAAACCGAAACCGAACGGTTTTTAAAACCCAAAAACCGACATTTCAGTTTCGGTTTTGATTTTACCCAAAAACCGAACCGAACCGAACCGTGCACACCCCTAATCAATATAGGGTACCATTTGAGACCAGTGAACAACTGCTTTAAAAGGCCGTAAATCATCAATAAGAAAGAAGTTACATCATAACGAAATACCGAACCCGGAGCACAAAACCATGCTCTCGGGGTTTGGGCGTTACATTGATCCCTCATGATCGCTTCTAAGAAGTTAGCCAATTTGTGCATCACATACAATTATAGAAAAGAAAAAAGTTATTAACGAATTAATATTTTTTTGTAAAATTACAAAATATTAATATTACCTTTCCTCGGATCCTCCGAAATAGTAACCCAAGCGCGTGCTAAAGACTCTTCCTCGGTCACGTCCATGGTATACTAGTCGACTTACTGGACGATTCTTCATCTTCTGTATATGGAGTTGAAGTCATTTAATACAATAGAAATCAATGAATTTAGCAAACCTATATTTTTGTTATGTTTATTGTTGTGGTGTTAATCGCCGTTTAAAAAAAGCAGTTTATATAATTCGCTAGGCCAAAGGACCTTTTTTCCGGCTCGATCGAGACACTTAAATCCTCAAGAATGGCTCTACTCATGCTCTCACCGAAAATGAAATGGGTGACGCGGTGTTCCCATGTTTCCCGTCCAACGCAAGCATTTCCCCATCTCTTATGACGCTTGACCTAACTATAAAAACCCGTAGCAAAATCAAAAGAGGAGATTGAGAAAGAGAAAAAAATAATGAATTACAAACATTTTGGGTACATTATAAAATAGAATAAATGAATGTCAATTTCTTGTATTGAATGAGCACCATGCTTGTTGACATTTTCTTGAAAACAATGGATGTATATTAATGAGCTTTCATGTGTATTAATGAGCAGCATGTCTGAGGATTGGGGTTTAGCAGGTGCGGTGTGGTCATGGTCATCAACATATATAATACTAATTGTTTTTTAGCAGTATTTATTCTTTTTTATTACTATAACCGTAACACAAATAATCAGTATCATTTTTGTATGTTTTGTTTAAAACCACTTAGGTAGCGTTTGGTATGAAGGAATGAAAGGTGGAATGGAATGAATCATTCTGATAGAATGAAAAGAAACATGTTTGGTTATAATGTGGTAATGGAATGAAATATTCCAAATGAATGTAACTTCTTCCAAATATAATAATTTCCATTTCTTGGTATGTAGGTGTTTTTTTTCCATTCCTTCAAGGAATGGAAAGAAATATGTTGTTGTTGTTGTTATTATTATTATTATTATTATTATTATTATTATTATTATTATTATTGAGGCAATTATATTTTTGTCGTTTTTAATACAGTTGTGTTTCGTTACTTCATCTTTTTTTTTGTTTATCAAATTGTACAAAGTAATAATTCATTCTATTCACATATGAGTAACCAAACATCACAATGGAATGGAATGATCCATTTCATTCTGTTGTCCATTCCATTACCTCGTCCATTCCATTATCTCATCTATTCCATTACCCCATATCTGGTAACTGACTAAATCAAAATATGAATACACTTGTCATGTTTTAAGCACTCTTTTTAATTATAGAAAATTTAAGGTAGGCTAAATATTTGATACGTGTCATACTGTGGGTTAATATTAAAAAAATAATAATATTGATTAGGACATTAGGTAGCAATTAAAATAATAAGCCTATAGGGTGTGGTCATGACCCTCATGACCTTCTACGTGAGTGTCATGTCACTCACCTCTAATCCATTATCCAAACACACTACCCTAAGAGTGTGGTCATGACCTAAACCACTAGCCCTCTATTTCTTTTAATTTGTCTTTGTTTAAAGAAACATGAAATGATCTCTTAAAAAAGAAAAGGATGACCATGATTGTTATGATTAATCCATGCAAACCATGGTGGATCAAGTAAGACTGTGGGGTATGGTGGGGCTTGGGTTGGGGGCATGAGTTGACACGTGTAGTTCGAGCCTGCTCACCGCTGAGTGACGTGTCCGTGGCGTATGGCGGGGCTTGGGTTGGGGCTTGGGTTGGGGTATGACATGTCCCGCTTGGCAGTTTATTAAAAAAAAGTTACAATAAATTAAAAAAATACACACAACATTAAAAAAAAGCCTAAAATTTTATTAATTTTTATTACAAAATAAAAAAACCTAAAAACGATTACAAACACCCCGCTATGACATGGCCAACAAAGCAAATAGGAGGCCGCCACATCGGACCGCTAGCCTGCCCCACGCCCGGCTTCAAACCCAAGCCCCAAGGGCCACGCCCAACCCAAGCCCACCCGGGGTGGTGGCTTCGATGTTTTCCCCCAACCTACGCCCCAACCCAAGTCCCATACCCCATAGTCTAAGAGGGTGATGTAGACTTCTATTTATGTTCTTATGTGACGGATCATATCACAACCATGACCCCCACCCTTTAGCCTAATAATGTATAGTTAACAACAATCTTAATAAAATCACCTAATATAGTTTCCAAAATACTGATGCCACAAGTTTGAATGATGGGTTAAATTAGGTAGCAATTTAAAATTTTAATGACTTTTTAATATTTTAAAACAATATTTAATTCCAATAGTTGTCGTTAAAAAAAATTCCAATACTTCACCAAATTTGTTTAGTAAATTAAAAGTTTTAAAACTAAATTGTAATTGTTTATTTAGTGAAAATTAGGTTAAAATCTCATGTATTATACGAGTTGAACAAATGTAATATTATATAATTAGTAATAAAATGTATGTTTTTTTTGAAAAACCTATGTATTGCACGAGTTAAATTGAACCATGTATTATACGGTTTTAATAAAATATAAGGTCATCTGTAAACACATACAATCGTTAATACATATCTATAAAAAATGAACTTTGTTAGTGCAGTAATGTCTATCGCCTCCGTCAATCCAGTTCCTAGCAGATTCTGAAGAAAGCATAGCTTTACATTGTAATTTGTAGGAAAAAGGTAAGGTGACAATATTGTAAATAAGAGGAAATTTCTTATAAGTCTTGGTCTATAAATAGAAGTGTTAGGGTTAGAGTTTAGAATTTTTGCCACATTTGAGATTTGGAGATCTAGAGCTAGAGAGAGAAAGTCTAGAGAGAGAAAGTGACGTCGTGATTCAGGTGCTTGTACGTTTTCAGATTTATCAATAGAATCACAGATTATATTACGTCGTGTGTGTTCAGTCACGTTCGTATACGGATTCCGCACGCTACACAAGTCGGTTCACAATCGTTTCGGAGTTGAAAACCGATCCCACAAACTTTGATGTGACATTTACATATTTTGTTAAGTTAATGTTTAAAACTATTTTTATGTGTATTAACTATTTATGTAATCGATAAATATTAGTTTAACTAAAATGTACTTACTCCTTTAAACATTTTTAACCCATTTAAGTTAAATTACAATTATAAATATATATGTAAGTATTAATACGTATCGATAAGTAAGGAAAAAAATTGGAATTACCATCTTGTTGTGAAACTAGCCTAATAGCAAAGAAAGAAATAATAGGGAGAAGATCTAATATTTCATTGATTGAGATGTATATAATACAAGATATACAATGGTATATATAGAAGATGTAACTTGGAGAATAAGCCAAATCTATTTTAGGTGTTGATAACCATAATAAATAATAATAATATATTTATAACACTCCCCATTGGTTATCAACTTCTTATGCTTGGAGATACTGCCTCGTTAAAAACCTTGCCAGGAAAACCCAGTGGGACAAAACCATAGCTAAGGGAAAAAGAGTGCAGCCTGTAATGCATATTTTCTCCCCATGATACATCTAGATCAGGTTTGTCGCCTCATTAAAAACCTTACTTAGAAAACCCAAATGGGACAAAACTTAGTAAGGGAAAAAGAGTGCAACTTGAATAAGTCTCCCCCTCATTTTAACATGTCTCCTTTAAGTGACGTGTGTCCATCTTCCTTGAAAATTGATCAAATATTCTGTAGTCAATGATTTGTCGCTCGATCCCTTAATGTGCAGTCATTTATGTTGAGCAATGTTATATAATCTTCTAACGAGACTTTAGGTGCCTCCTTTCAAGAAATATCATATGTCCACGATTGTCTTTTGTTACATTCCTGCATCTGAAATATTTCTTTGAACTCGTTCCAATGTCTCTTCGCTTAATAAAGGTTATATCATGACAATAAGCTCAAGTGAAAGATATTATAACCATACATAGCTAGCAAAACATATTAATGCACATATGCATTTAACGATGGTACTTCTAGAATGAGAATCTCTACTTCGGTGGGAGATGATAATAGGCATTTCTTATAACAAGTGACTTAAGAACCTTTAACATACTTTAAGGTTCAACTATGTCCATACTAAAATATCCCAACATCATCTTCTAGATGTACTTGAGGGATTGATAAAATATAATTACATATATACTCGAACTGCAGTTCGAGTAATAATTAGACCGTGCCAATGTCTTTAAAAAATTCTCCCTCTAAAAGCTCGACAATTTCTCTCAATGATGCCTAGACGTCATCACTGTAAACTGTGATTTTAGTGAACTTTTAGAAGTAGAATGTTGATAAAACATGGCTAATTTAATCAAACTTATATCCCTCTTTAGGCGAATATCTCGAGTTGTACAACACTCGACCCGACTATTTTAGTCCATACATATTTTTTCAACTTCATCTAGTATGTTCTTGAGGTTTTGACATCAATGCTTCTGGCATTATCAATCCATGAGGGAATTCATTCCATCTTATCCAAATATGCATGTGCTTTCACTCTTCAGAAGTTTTGCTACATAAATTTGCCCATTTAACACATAGATATCTATATTATATGCAAAAATGTCATGAACACTTGCTTAGTTGCTTTTATCTCCAAAATCTATATTGTACAATACGTGTACACTATTTATTGAGATATCATAATCATCATATACAAGTTTTCTATGTATCATTATTGGTGCACAAGAATTACATCGTTAAGATGTTTCAATTCACCTTTAGGTAACTCATCATGAGTTCAGTCGTATTCAAATATGAATATGTATACAACGATCATATTGTTCTCGAGAACTTTATTTACATGATTTTGATAATTTAAATCCTCCAGAGACTTTCATGTAAACTTTCAGTATCAAGTGATAAATATTATTCATAAGACGCATGTCAATTCTCTCTTTAATATTATTAGCAGACTAGTTAAATATTGGAAAGCTATTGTATCCACCACTGGAGAATACGATTCCTCATAATCAATATTAGGTCTTTGCGAAATCCTTGTGCCACCAATTTTGCCTTATGCCATTTATTTTTCATTTATTGTTCGCATAAAAGACCTGTTTGTTTCTAATATGTTTTACAACATTTGTTGTATGGACTACTGGTCCAAAAACTTTCCATTTCAATAGAGAATTCAACTCTGCCTCATTTGCGTCTTTTCGTTTTGGCCAATTATTTCTTTGTATTTGTTCATAGGCAGATCGACGTCGATTTTATTTTGATTCCATACATATCTTAGACATGATACAACTTATCGAGATCTCTTTAGTTTCAGGTACCTGGGGTTCTTCTTGAACCATCATGTCTATCGTCTCTTCAGGAGACCTTTTTTAATATAACGCCGACTTGACCATCTTAATTAGTTGCTCCAACTTTCGAGGAATTTTATTATTGGAATCGACTAGTCTACCACGCTTCAGAGGTGCAATAGACTCATTACAAACATGTGGTTGTCCTTCTGGGACACTCATCTTAATTGGAGCATTAGCAGTTGGTATATGTGACATAGTCACCTTTTTAAGCTCAGTGAATGCGTCTGGTAGTAGATTCGCTAATCTTTGTATATGAGTTATTTTTTGAACTTCTGGTTCACACTTTTAGTTTTTGAGGATCAATGATAATTCATACCAACTCATTTATTTTCCAACTGCTTTTTATCTCCCCATGATGTTGGGAATGTTAATCCATTGAGATGGATATCAATTAATTTATCATATATTCCCAACCACCTTTTAAGGTCCCATCTTTGTGCGTAGTGGTGGATCAATTTCAATATATACCGCACAACCTAAATCTTAGAAGGGATATCTTTGGTTTCTGACCAAAAACCAACTACAATGGGGAGAAACTATTAAAACATGTTGGCTTGATGTGAGTCAATGTTATTGCATGTAAAATTACATGTACTAAAATAGAAACATGAACTTTTGCTCTTGTGATCATTGACTTTGCAATAAGTTGTAGACGTTTAGTGATCGTCTTCAACAAAAACACTTATTTTAGTGGTCTTAATAACTTGAAAATAAATTTCACAGTTATAACCAAAATAAATATGTCAATCTGGAACAATGTACTTGCTATATAATTAGCCAAGCCATAAATCACACAATCCTTAGTTGTGTATTCGATAACCACTTAGACGATGCATCGATTTTAAACACAAAATGTATCATGTTAGGATATGTGTATCCTTTAATCACTTCCAGAATATTTTGGCATACACACCCTCCTTTATATGGCAAAATATAAAATTTCCCTTGAGAGCAAACGTTACATGCTAATTACCAGCTTGAATAATCTTTTAGCTCTTCATTATGTTTCACATCATCATTGACTCGGTGTGGTCTAACCTGTCATGCCAACTAAGTAAATAATTATGATACATAAACTTCTAGTTTACGATCGTATGTGTAGTAGTTGCATTATGCGAGAGAACAACGCATTATCATTGCACACTATCATGTTATATAACTTTTATCCTTTTCACATTTTGTTCTCATATAATCAATCCCTTTAGTTCCCACAAGTGATCATATTCTTTATTAACATGATCATCGTTGCATTTCATTTTTGATGGTCGATCTCATTATTAACATAACCATCTTTACAATTTTCTAAATAATGTCCATGATCACAATGATCAATATATATTACTTCATGGATCATAGTAAAACCAAACAAGTTTCATGGTTTTTTCATTATTTATTTGAACATATAGATATAAAGTTACTTCAAACCGTTCATACCATTTTAATGGTATTGCTATTTCAGAAGCATTTTAGAGGTTTGACAAACAAAATTTGTTTTATCCGATTTTTCCATTATAAATAAATTTCTCCTCACATAACATCAATTGACAAGTAATTATATGTCCAAGTATCCATTTTTATAACTTTATAATGAGATTCCACTTCGGGTGTCATACTAAATGTAACACCTCGAAATTTTTCGTCCAATAATGTAGTGACACGTGTCATAAGTATACACGTGGTATTAAATACTAATTAAAGGACTAAAGTTGACAAACATTGAAAGTATGCAAATTCGAGGGTTAAAAATGTCAACACGGGATAATATACTGTATAGTAGCCCTAAATGATGCTCGTACCTTCAAACGAATGAATCATGGATCGTACGGAACGAATTGTGGAAGAAAGTGAGGAATTACAAACTACAGGGGCCAAATGTGTCAACATGTTTAAGATTATACCTCTGAGTAACCTTTGGGCATACCCGAGGCTTTGTAATGGTAAATTATACTCACTAGAATGCGTGATTTAAATTTCGCGAAGTTCCGATTCAAAACGAGAAAGTTATGATCGAATTCGTTAAAAAGGGTTAAAAGCGTCAAACATTGAAAGATAAGACTTTTCGGGTAATAATAAATTAACCAAGGGTTAATATGTTGGGTAGAAGTTCCGAGGCCCTTATACGCAAATAATCGAGGCCCAAATCGCAAAGTTACCCCTTCGAAACCGAAAGGCCAGGTCAATGATTACAAAAGATTTGAAAATCTTGAAAATCAAGTCTCAAGCGACCCGCGTTAGAGATGCAAATGATCCTACGCGGGCCGCGAGCCATGTGCAGATTCGTTGCCTGACATTAGGATTCAGGCGACCCGCGTAAGGGTGGCCTGATCCTTAACGCGGGCCGCGTCAGGCCGCCAGATGCAGAATACGGGGACAGGAGCACTGTTTGCTATTTTAACCGACTTATATGGCAATTATGGCAGCATGGGCGCCCCCTAAACGACCCCTAGCACCCAGGGACACATGTTGATGATCAAGGAACCCTTATAGCCTTAGTTGTGATGATCTTGTGCTTCCATTTTCACTATAAAAGGCCATTAGTTGTGCACTTAGTAAACACACCTCAAACCTGCTTTCTTGATCACATCTGGAGCTCAAGAGCACTCTTCTAACATCTCTGGTCTTGTACCAAGCTTTTGTAAGTTTGCCTAACCCTTTGTGGTTTAGTTTTTCATAATTATAGCTTAAAAGTCAATCCGTCGTAATTAACGATTGACTTTACGATAAATCACAAATGGTCCAGTGGTTTGTCGAATCAAAGGTAGTTATATGTTGGTAATCATGTGGGCTTTAAACCCCTGAAAGGGCACCCTCGGATTCCCACTCTAACTAGTCCGAATGTCGAGTCAAACTTGCTTAGAAAAAGTCAACAGAATGCTATTTTGCGATTTTATGCATAATCAGTAATGTAGATAGCGTGTAACCTGTTTTAACACTCATGTAACATGATAATAAGTATATTAACTAGTCTAAGCTTGTTTGATCCGACCGTTTTCTGTTTTGACCCGGTTCGGAACCGAAAGTCGCAAAACTTTGACTTTTGCTTTGACTTCAGTTCTGACACGTTATGGTATGGTTTAGATATGCCTTAGGACTCTCTTAGGACCAGGTTACATGATGGTATAGCCCTCTGTGACCGGTTCGTTGTTTGTCCGAGTCTTTAGCACATTTCCGCTGAATGCTTAAAAGTTGACCGTAACGCCCTTTTCACTTTAAAATGAGAGTTTTGGACACGTGAAAGAACAATAACCTTAGTTACTGATTTCTAAGCACGTCCCTAAAATTTCACATCAATCCGAGCTCTAGAATAGGAGTTATGCTAAATAGCGCAATTACGGAAACTTTAGTAATTAAACGGCGCATTTAGCATAAAGCCTATCTAAACCTAAATTTCGACACCAAACCTTTTACCCACTGATGTAAAATAATATTTTGGAATTTTTAAAGATTTTTAAGTATTTTTAACCTGCTCATAACCTGCGGTTATGGCATCGGTTCGGTAAATACCGAATATATCCTTTTCGAGCATAACTTGAGTTCTATAAGGTATTTTCACCTGATTCCAGTTGCTACTGATTTTAAATAATAAATAGAGTATTTTGGACTTTATACACTGTTCGGAAAACTCAGATTTCCTGTAGAACTCAGAAACCTCTTTTATAATCTTTAAAATGACCGAAATACCCATACGGGGCATATAATGGATTTAAACTCGTTACGGGCATTATGGAAGGTATCCTACTGATACCACAACCTCTTTAAAGCATATTGATTTAGGAAACTTGTGTAGGACTCTTACGGCTACCCGTTACGCCTTTTGCGCGCACGGTTCGGTTTATGTAACTAGTTTACATAAACTAGCCGAAACGGGTCTAATCTTATTGTTTTGACCTCAAAATTCAGAGTGTGGTTATATTACCCATATAAAACAAGTCTTCAAACTTGTTGGGTCCGAATCACATTCCATTCCCGGTTTTCGCCTTTCACGCGATTAAACCGTAATTATCCTTTGAAACTGACCGGTCTAAGCTAAGGCTAAATTAAAGACCCGTTAGGATTCTAATAGGTTGTTTAAACCTTCGTTCCAAAGTAGGAGACCAGTAAAAGAAACTTGCATTTGTTTATTAAGGATATTACTTGCTCAGATAAATAGTTTTAACTTATTTTCCCTATACGGGCTTGGGTTACCGTATATAAATTACCGCTTGGTCGGGCATTAAATCTTCCATCATATGGTGGTTAATTGAATAATTTAATCGGCCCGTTTAAATACGTTTTGTTGGCTTTACGCCTTTGGGAGCTTAATGACCATGTCCCGGATATCCTTGGCAGCATTTTACGAAATGGCCACGACCTAGACACGCGGGTGTAGGCGTACACCCGTCAATGTGTCCTTAATTATAAAGGTATAACCATTGGTTTTCCCGCCGCGGTTTTATACTATGTGGTGTGTCTATTAACCTTAAACCCGGCACGACCGGGGCGACCGAACGCATAGTAAACATGTAATTCTTTTACAAGATTTAATTATAAATTATCCCAAGTTATAAAGAGTTTGTGCCATGTGCATTCAAATCAATTTTATTAAACATTTTACAAAAGTGTCGGTTGAATGTATTTACCAGTGTAAACTGACGTATTTTCCCCAAAAAGATTAATGCAGGTTCTACTCGTAATAGGCTGGCCACTCCTTAGCATCGTTAGAGTCTCGCAAGCTTGGGATGCCAATATCTGTTGAACAATTATTTTTCTATCTTATTTTGATCCCCTGTGGATTATATTTCGACGATTGTGATACTTGGATATTACATTCAATAGTTGAAATATATTTATCTTTATGCTTCCGCTGTGCATTTATATATTGTGTGGTTTGACTATATTGTTGCCAACTACGTCACGGTAATCCCCCACCGGGCCCACCGGTGAAACACGTGGAAACCGGGGTGTGACAGGTTGGTATCAGAGCCAATGTTGAGTGAATTAAACACTAGTCTTTTGTGTTTAATCTCAATGACACAATTGCACATACTTGAGTCTAGACGAGAACATATGACAAATTCGAATTATTATTCCAGTTTGTCTTTTATTGTTTATTATGATTTAAAGATTTGTTAAGCAGGAAATATGCCACCAGCAATTAGAAGAGGAGGAAGAGGCAAAGGGCCGATCACTACTCATAATGATCACGAGGCCGGACCTTCGAACATGCGAGCTCCTTCCAGCACAAGGAGCGAAGAACCTCAAAAACGTAGAAGAAACTTCTTTGAGCCAGCAAGACGGTCTACCTCACACAGTTCGACACCTTCATACCGTCACTCTTTTGGACCGGATTCGGAAAACAATCCCAGTAACCCTCAACCTTCGTTTATACCTCTCCAGCGATCTGCTTCGCACGGTTCCTATGGCGATCCTACTCCTTTCTTTCAACGCCAATTTAATCCGGCTGATTATGTCCAAGAACCAATAGGTTATAACCCTTTAGGACCTGAAGACCATTTCTCCGAAGATAATGCAGTAGATATGGATGAAGACTCGGATCCCATAGAACCTGCAAGAGGTACTCCCAACCACCCTATCGAGATCTCTGATGGGTCATCCTTTCATGGGACACCCTATCAAGGTCCCGACAGTTACCAGGCGAGGTTTAACCAGTGTGATTGGTACTTCACACCTTCTCACCACTTCTCGCCTCATGAGCAGTAGCAACAACAGGATCCTTCCGAGGATTCGCGCTTTGTGTCAGTTACGCCACCGCCTCCACCGCCACCAGTTCAACCAGCACCTCCTGATCCGCCAAGGCGTAGGAGATCAGGCGCGCGGATGTCTACCCGAGGAGGGGAATTCCACTTTAGCACCCCTCGCCACTCGAGTGCAAGTCACTTTCCGCCAGTTCCTGAAGAACCACAGTTAGGGGAACCTTCTGGCCACCCTGCAGAGGTGAATTCTGCACCAGTTGCACCACCTCCGCCACCATTTGGGTATGATAACCCTATACCAGCGTACACCGGTTCCACCGCGTACAACCCGTTTGAGCAGCCGACTCACACGCACTACAACTATAATTATGATGCCGACCCATACGTGGTAGCGGCTAATTACAATGCCCTCCATCCCGACAGACCTTATGGAAACCTTTGTGGACCAGATTACTCAGCTCATGGATATCCAGCACCTCCTAGACCTCCGGTTCAACAACCGTCGCAGCAGCCACGTTTTTCTCCACCGGAGCAGGAAGAAATCCTCCACCGTCTAAACCGAGTGGAACGAGACTTTGAGCAAGAACGTAAAAGTAATCGTGGATTCCTTAAAGGCCTAGCAAATCTACTAAAAGGGAGGAAGAAACGAGATCATAAGTCTCTTTATGTACTATAGTATTTACTATTACAATCAAGTCCCTACGAGGACATTTGTTTTGAGTATTTTAGTCCCTGCGTGGACATTTATCGTGGTTAGTCCCTGCGTGGACAATTGCATTTCAGTCCCTGCGTGGACTTATCTTTTTGTCCCTGTGCGGACATCTATCCTTGTATTGGTCCCTTCGTGGGCTTGTTTTCTGTAAACCTCTGGGTAGGTATTTGTCTATTAAAAAAGTCCCGTTTAGGGCAGTGTGTAAGCATTATTATGATTAATGGAATGTTAAGTTTATAAATTTCATTTTTGTCATTTTAATACATTATTATATGAAATAAATCAAAGATCATTCCTTTTAAATTAATCTGCTTAAATAAAGGATCTTAATGGTGAAACCTAGCCTATGTGTCATTATAAGACCCGGCCAAGATGGTAAGACTTAATTAAAAGATCCAGATTCCTGTTAACCTCTGTAAACATGTTAACGTTCTTGGCAAATGTGATTCGTTAAAAATCGCACGCGTCATTCTTATATAAAAATCCCTCAAAGGATTCCAAAACCCAAATTAATGATTTGTAAATCATGGGTTAAGTCGTCAATAAAGATGATCATTTATTTAAACATCCATTAGTGATGAAGTGCCTACGGGTCATACTTATTGTCAAATAAGACAAAAGACAGTTGTAGTCTATGACTCCCTGTCAGAAAGGGTAAAAGAACTATGGTTCAAACCTTCATGCCTTGATTCTCTGTAATCTCGGCTTATATTATAAAAACGTCCTTGTGACTAGGCTTTTGTGCCACTAACTATATTATTTGTAATTAGGATAAGTATATTTAAATCCTGAATAAAAGTGAGTAACAAATTAACCAAATATGGCCTATTTTACCATGGTTAATGAATTTCCATAAAAGACAATTCCATAATAAACTCCTAAATAAAACATTGTCATTATCTTCTGTAGCAGATTCAAGTTTGCAATGGCTGACCCAAGTGGAGTTAATAGTCAATCAAAAGAGGATAAAAATGATAACGCCCAAATTCATATAACGGGCGCGGAATTGAAAGCTCTAGTAGACGGCGCTGTTAAGGCAGCCTTGGATCGACAGTACGAAGAATACACCGAGTCCCGAAGCAGAACCCTATCTACACCACACTCAAAGCCAAAAACCCACTTTAAATCTCACAGCAAACCACCCTCGACTCCGTCTAAACCTAAAAAGGGCGATGATAGGCACTCATCCAATGAGAATAGTGTCCACCCTAAGAAGAAAATGGTCGATGATGCACCTCGCGCCAGGGGTTGCACGTATAAGTATTTCGTTTCTTGCAAACCCCGAGATTTCACTGGGGAAAAGGGCGCTGTAGATTGCATGACCTGGTTAGACGAAATGGACACAGTTGTGGACATTAGTGGTTGTGCTGAGACATGGTGAAGTTTGTATCACAGTCGTTCAAGGGTGAAGCCCTAGCGTGGTAGAGATCTCTGGTTCAAGCCTCTGGGAAGGCTGTTCTGTATAGCATGACGTGGGAGGAATTTATTGCTCTCATCAAGGAAAATTACTGCCCTCAGCACGAGGTTGAAAAGATCGAGTCTGATTTCTTATCGTTGGTCATGAAGAACCTGGATTGCCAGGCATATCTCACGACTTTCAACACTTTGTCGAGATTGGTTCCGTATCTTGTAACACCGGAACCCAAATGGATCGCGCGCTTCATTGGGGGTTTGGCCCCAGAAATAAAAGCTAGCGTGAAGGCTTCTAGGCCTGCTACCTTCAGATCCGTGGCAGATATATCTCTGTCTCTCACACTGGATGCAGTGAGGCAGAGGTCGTTGAGAAATGCTGATAGCGAAAAGAGGAAACGTGAGGATGATGGTTCACATAGATCCAGTAAGAAGCATCGGGGCAATCGTGACCATAAGAAGGGGTCAGAGAACAAGAAGAATGACCGACAGTCAGGCGATAAGCCTTTGTGCAAGGTTTGTCAGAAGCACCACTTCGGAAGGTGCAGATTTGAAAAGAAATCCCAGCCGAAGGCCTGTGGGATATGCAAGTCCTCTGAACATAGGACTCTTGAGTGCAAGAAACTCAAGGATGCAACTTGTTACAGTTGCAATGAGAAGGGGTATATCAAGACGAACTGCCCAAAGATAGTGAAGAAGGCTGAAGATGGGAAGAAGACCAATGCGAGGGTCTTTCAGATGGATGTTAAGGAGGCTATCCAAAACGACAACGTCATAACCAGTACGTTCCTTATCAATGATGTATTCACAAGAGTCTTATTTGATTCTGGAGCAGATAAATCGTTTGTGGATGATAAGTTCTGTGAGTTATTAAAATTACCTGTTAAAGCCTTGAATGTAAAATATGAAGTAGAACTAGCTGATGGTACTATGGGAACAGTCTCAACTGTTTTAGATGGATGTGTTATATCCATTAGGAATCACTCATTTCCTTTATCCCTGTTGCCCTTTAAATTAGCTGGTTTCGACGTAGTGTTGGGTATGGATTGGTTATCGCATAACCAAGCCCAAATCGTGTGCAACCAGAAACAAGTGGTAATCAAGACTCCGTCTGGAGAACCACTTACCATCCAGGGAGATACTCGACATGGATTGCCTGCACATGTATCTATGCTAAAGGCATCCAGATGTTTGAAGAAAGGATGTGTCATCTATATGGCACAGGTGACTATCGGTGAGGAGAAACCTAGAATTGAAGACATTCCAGTCATCTCTGAATATCCTGAGGTTTTCCCGGAAGAACTGCCTGGCTTGCCACCAGACAGGCAAGTGGAATTCAGTATCGACATCATTCCAGGAGCAGCGCCTATTGCGAGAGCACCGTATAGATTGGCACCCACGGAAATGAAAGAATTGAGGACGCAGCTAGATGATCTGCTAGCCAAAGGTTTTGTTAGACCAAGTTCATCTCCTTGGGGAGCACCAATCCTGTTCGTCAAGAAGAAAGATGGTTCGATGCGTCTATGCATCGATTACCGTGAGCTGAATAAAGTTACAATCAAGAATAGGTATCCTTTGCCTAGGATCGACGATCTGTTCGATCAGTTGCAAGGTGCGAGCTACTTCTCCAAGATTGACCTACGGTCAGGCTACCATCAATTAAACGTCAAGGATGAAGATGTGCACAAAACTGCGTTTAGGACTCGCTATAGTCATTTCGAGTTCCTAGTGATGCCTTTCGGGCTCACTAATGCACCTGCCGCATTCATGGATCTCATGAATCGCGTTTGCAAGCCTTATTTGGATAAATTTGACATTGTCTTCATCGATGACATCCTTATCTACTCGAAGAGTCAAGCTGACCACGAAAAGCATCTTCGATGTATTCTTAAACTGCTTCATCAAGAAAAGCTTTATGCCAAGTTCTCTAAATGTGACTTTTGGCTACGAGAAGTCCAGTTCCTTGGACATGTAGTCAGCGAGCGTGGTATCCAGGTGGATCCCGCTAAAGTTGAAGCCGTTATGAACTGGCAGGAGCCGAAGACACCTACGGAGATTCGCAGTTTCCTAGGTCTAGCAGGATACTACAGACACTTCATCGAAAATTTTTCAAGAATTGCTGCACCCCTAACTTCTTTAACTAGAAAGAATATAAAGTTCAATTGGGGCCCTAAGCAGCAAGAAGCTTTTGATATCCTCAAACAAAAGCTGAGCAATGCTCAAGTGTTAACATTGCCAGACGGAATGGAAGAATTTGTTGTATATTGTGATGCATCGCACACCGGTATGGGTTGTGTGCTTATGCAGAGAGGCAAGGTGATTGCCTATGCTTCGCGACAATTGAAAGTGCATGAAAAGAACTACACCACCCATGACTTGGAGTTGGGTGCCGTTGTATTTGCACTAAAGCTTTGGAGGCATTACCTTTATGGCATTAAGTTTGTGATCTATTCTAATCACAAAAGCCTTCAGCATCTGTTCAATCAGAAAGATCTGAATATGAGGCAGCGGCGTTGGATGGAAACTCTGAACGACTATGACTGTGAAATAAGATACCATCCAGGCAAGGCCAATGTAGTCGCAGATGCCTTGAGCAGGAAAGAAAGAGTGAAGCCAATAAGGATTAATGCCAAGAGCATTGAAATCAAGAACAGTCTGAATGAACGATTGTTAGCTGCACAGAAGGAAGCTGTGTTAGAAGCTAACTATCCTCACGAGAAGCTAGGGGTAACTGAAGAGCAGTTATCCTATGGCAAAGACGGAATTCTGAGATTGAATGGAAGGATATGGGTTCCTGTTTATGGAGGTCTTCGTGGCGTTATCCTCCAAGAAGCCCACAGTTCCCGATATTCTGTTCATCCTGGTGCTGATAAAATGTACCAGGACTTAAAGGCAAACTTTTGGTGGATAGGCTTGAAGAAGTCTATAGCCACCTACGTAGCAAAGTGCTTGACTTGTGCGCAAGTGAAAGCTGAGCATCAAAAGCCGTCAGGCTTGCTACAACAGCCTGAGCTTCCCGAGTGGAAATGGGAAATGGTGACGATGGATTTCATCACCAAGTTTCCGAAGACAAAGAAGGGAAACGATACCATATGGGTAATAGTTGATAGACTGACTAAGTCAGCACATTTCCTACCCATAAAGGAGACTCATAGCTCCGATATATTAGCCCAGTTGTTTGTAGACAAGATTGTAGCCCTTCATTGAGTGCATGTGTCTATCATCTCAGATAGAGATACCAGATACACATCACACTTTTGGAGAAGCTTCCAACAATCTTTGGGTTCACGTTTGAATTTCAGTACGGCTTACCACCCTCAGACAGATGGACAGAGTGAGCGTACGATCCAAACATTGGAAGACATGCTTCGTGCATGTGCAATCGACTTAGGTGGCAATTGGGATAACCACCTACCATTAGTCGAATTCTCCTATAACAACAGCTACCATACCAGCATTAAGGCTGCACCTTTTGAAGCTTTATATGGTAGAAAATGTAGAACGCCCGTTTGTTGGGCAGAAATTGGAGATGTCCAGATGACAGGACCTGATATAATATTTGAAACAACGGATAAGATTGTCCAAATTCGCTATTGATTGAAAGCTGCCCGAGATAGGCAGAAGAGCCACGCAAATTTGAAGCGTAAGCCTTTCAATTTCGAAGTAGGCGATAAGGTATTACTTAAGGTATCACCATGGAAGGGGGTGATGCGATTCGATAAGAAAGGCAAGCTAAGCCCGAGATATATTGGACCCTTCGAAGTAATCGAACGTGTCGGATCGGTTGCCTACAAATTAAACTTACCAGAAGAGCTCAGCGGTATCCACAATGTGTTCCACATCTGTAACCTGAAGAAGTGTTTCGCTGACGAATCACTGGTTATACCGCATACAGATGTACACATCGACGAGAGCTTAAAGTTCTTTGAGAAACCTGTGTCGATCGAGGATCGACAGGTTAAGAAACTCCACAGGAAGTACATACCGATTGTGAAGGTGAAATGGGATGCCCGTAGAGGTCCCGAGTACACGTGGGAGGTAGAGTCCACGATGAAGGAGAAGTACCCTCATCTATTCCAATAAATCTCGAGGTCGATATTTCCTTTAAGGGGGTGAGGATGTAACACCTCGAAATTTTGCGTCCAATAATGTAGTAACACGTGTCATAAGTATACACGTGGTATTAAATACTAATTAAAGGACTAAAGTTGACAAACATTGAAAGTATGCAAATTCGAGGGTTAAAAATGTCAACGCAGGATAAATATACTGTACAGTAGCCCTAAATGATGCTCGTACCTTCAAACGAATGAATCATGGATCGTACGGAACGAATTGTGGAAGAAAGTGAGGAATTACAAACTACAAGGGCCAAATGTCTCAACATGTTTAAGATTATACCTCTGAGTGACCTTTGGGCATACCCGAGGCTTTGTAATGGTAAATTATACTCACTAGAATGCGTGATTTAAATTTCGCGAAGTTCCGATTCAAAACGAGAAAGTTATGATCGAATTCGTTAAAAAGGGTTAAAAGCGTCAAACATTGAAAGATAAGACTTTTCCGGGTAATAATAAATTAACCAAGGGTTAATATGTTGGGTAGAAGTTCCGAGGCCCTTATACGCAAATAATCGAGGCCCAAATCGCAAAGTTACCCCTTCGAAACCGAAAGGCCAGGTCAATGATTACAAAAGATTTGAAAATCTTGAAAATCAAGTCTCAAGCGACCCGCGTTAGAGATGCAAATGATCCTACGCAGGCCGCGGGCCATGTGCAGATTCGTTGCCTGACACTAGGATTCAGGCGACCCGCGTAAGGGTAGCCTGATCCTTAACGCGAGCCGCGTCAGGCCGCCAGATGCAGAATACGGGGACAGGAGCACTGTTTGCTATTTTAACCGACTTATATGGCAATTATGGCAGCATGGGCACCCCCTAAACGACCCCTAGCACCCAGGGACACATGTTGATGATCAAGGAACCCTTATAGCCTTAGTTGTGATGATCTTGTGCTTCCATTTTCACTATAAAAGGCCATGAGTTGTGCACTTAGTAAACACACCTCAAACCTGCTTTGTTGATCACATCTGGAGCTCAAGAGCACTCTTCTAACATCTCTGGTCGTGTACCAAGCTTCTGTAAGTTTGCCTAACCCTTTGTGGTTTAGTTTTTCATAGTTATAGCTTAAAAGTCAATCCGTCGTAATTAACGATTGACTTTACGATAAATCACAAATGGTCCAGTGGTTTGTCGAATCAAAGGTAGTTATATGTTGGTAATCATGTGGGCTTTAAACCCCTGAAAGGGCACCCTCGGATTCCCACTCTAACTAGTCCGAATGTCGAGTCAAACTTGCTTAGAAAAAGTCAACAGAATGCTATTTTGCGATTTTATGCATAATCAGTAATGTAGATAGCATGTAACCTGTTTTAACACTCATGTAACATGATAATAAGTATATTAACTAGTCTAAGCTTGTTTGATCCGACCGTTTTCTGTTTTGACCCGGTTCGGAACCGAAAGTCGCAAAACTTTGACTTTTGCTTTGACTTCAGTTCTGACCCGTTATGGTATGGTTTAGATATGCCTTAGGACTCTCTTAGGACCAGGTTACATGATGGTATAACCCTCTGTGACCAGTTCGTTGTTTGTCCGAGTCTTTAGCACATTTCCGCTGAATGCTTAAAAGTTGACCGTAACGCCCTTTTCACTTTAAAACGAGAGTTTTGGACACGTGAAAGGACAATAACCTTATTTACTGATTTCTAAGCATGTCCCTAAAATTTCACGTCAATCCAAGGTCTAGAATAGGAGTTATGCTAAATAGCGCAATTACGGAAACTTTAGTAATTAAACGGCGCATTTAGCATAAAGCCTATCTAAACCTAAATTTCGACACCAAACCTTTTACCCACTGATGTAAAATAATATTTTGGAATTTGTAAAGATTTTTAAGTATTTTTAACCTGCTCATAACATGCGGTTATGGCATCGGTTCGGTAAATACCGAATATACCCTTTTCGAGCATAACTTGAGTTCTACAAGGAATTTTGACCCGATTCCAGTTGCTACTGATTTTAAATAATAAATAGAGTATTTTGGACTTTATAAACTGTTCGGAAAACTCAGATTTCCTGTAGAACTCAAAAACCTCTTTTATAATCTTTAAAATGACCGAAATACCCCTACGGGGCATATAATGGATTTAAACTCGTTACGGGCATTATGGAAGGTATCCCACTGATACCACAACCTCTTTAACGCATATTGACTTAGGAAACTTGTGTAGGACTCTTACGGTTACCCGTTACGCCTTTTGCTTGCACGGTTCGGTTTATGTAACTAGTTTACATAAACTAGCCGAAACGGGTCAAACCGTATTGTTTTGAAACGCCCACTTTTTCACATTTGAAAATAATAAATACAACATACTAATTTTAACAAAAATTGGGCATGACCCGTTCGTACTATAAGCAATTCCCTGCTTTTAACAATCACTATTCAAACTAAATTCTACGACACGTTTCAAAAGACATAAAAGTTGTAACCATACAAGATTCCATCAAAAGCGTTTTGTCCGAACTACCAAAATAAGATTTAAAATCCTAACTTACCTACAAAACATCCTAGACATAAATTTAACATTTACATTATGAAAGTGTTTTGACCCATTACAAAGACAACTTTAACCGGAAGCGCATAAAGGGCGATGTGGTGTGTTCGATCCAATCTCGCCATTATCAAGAGTGAGATTCACCTACATCCATAACACAAACTTACAAGTTAGTTCGGTTAAAACATATTACTAATACAATTTGCTTTTCATCATTATTTGACCCGTTACCGGGTCACTATATCTTTACATCTTTTCATTCGAACTTCTCATATGACAATTTCGTTTAACGGATATAGCACCATCTTAGTTTTCATCATCATCAATCATCCTATTTTATCCGACCCGTTCTCACGGATCATACTTATTCTTACTTTTCAATTTTTTTTTCCATACTTCACTAGCTATCTTAACTTCATAACAATTTCATCTTACTTGACCCGTTTAACTACGGGTCAATACGTCACCAAGAACACCTCATACTCATACTTTAGACCCATTTGTACGGGTCGTCAATAGACTTTTCCCTTTTTCTACTAACAATTCGCATTAAGACATTTTACTATAAATTTCCGCATAAAACAACGAACAATTATTTATATGAGAACTAACACAAAATCTACATTCTACATGAGCGAAGTTCATATGAACTTACCGGAGTCGTGCGCTCCTATTGCCTTTGCTTGGTTTGATTCCCCTCCTTTCTTCGACCCTATAAGGTGCATCACATACGCGTTTAGCTTTCGCGTTATACATCACTTACGCACATTTACAACATTTACCATAATGTTCATTACTCACATTTATTTTTCATATCATCATTAGATCATCAATACTTCAATTTCTCATGTTCATACATAACCAATTCAACTCAAGCATTTCATCGAACACATGGCGTGCGTACTATCTATAAAACATGATGTACAAGTAATTATAGCATATTCATCCTAAATTCATCAATGGATTAACCTAATCTTTCACAATCAATATCATAATCATACTACATATGATTCATATCAAATTACCCATCTAAACACCTTCTATAACACGAGTTTAACATCCACATTACACAATTTATCCATAAACTTTACTAAACCTCATTACCTTACAATTTCAAGTGGGTTTTACCCCAAACTACTAATACAATCAAAATAGCACATAATATAACCCCTATTTGTTCATATCATCTAACATTTAGGTTCGATTTCATACAAAAATCATAATTTTCACATAACCCACTTCATGAAATTTCATAAGAACATGAAATTAAACTTACTTGGTATCTAATATAGTTAGGAGATCTTAATTCCTAACTCATGCACCTAGAATTCAGCTTTCAATCCCTTCAATTTGTAGGATTTTTAAGAAGTAGGGTTTCCCCCTTGGCTCCCTCTCTCGTTCGATCGCACACAGCCAGGAACAACACTGGCCTTCTTTTTTTTTTATCAAATTTCATTACACATTTACACCTTTAGACCCTTTTCTTTTAAAGTGTGTCCAACTTGTTATTTCCCATACTAACTTGGTCACTTTTCTTTTGGTTAAATTAGTTACATACATATTTTGTGAACTTAGTATCATTTATTTAACTTTTCCCGTGGCATAAATCTCTAGTTGCCATTTTCTATTATTTAAGCATCACTACTTTATATTATATTGACATACGAAAATTTGGGGTGTTACAAGTCTACCCCCTTAAAGAAGGTTTCGTCCCCGAAACCTAAATACGTATTGAATAATGACGGGTAGTGTTCCCACATATCATCTCCCATTTCCCATGTGAGATCTGATTCTTTTCGATGTCGCCATTGGACCAAAACTTGTTTAATGGCTTTGTTGCAAAGTTGTTTCACTTTGCAATCTTTTATTGTCACTGGCCTTTTATTATATTTCGATCTTTCATCACTTCGATGTCATCCAAGGGCACATATGCCGTTTTAAACGCGAGGCACTTTCGTAATTGCGACACATGGGAGGTGTTGTGTATTCCACCTAGTGCCGATGGTAATTCTATCCGATATGCTACCATTCCGACTCGAGCTAGTATACATTCTAACAAGTCTACTTGTATCCTTTCGTAAGTACATACCTCGAACTTTGACAACAAGTTTTCATCCGATCACCCGTCATGTTGATTTGATCACTACCAAGTCCAATGCACTTGGTAATTCAATATGATCCTATTACATTATTTCATGATCATCATTCAATTGTTCAAGCTGATTTCTTAAAACTTATGTATCAGATTATTCATTCCCGTATACTTCTGACATCTACTTAGGGGAATAATTATCATAATATTCATACGTTTTCATTCCTATTCATTCATATAAAGTCACAAATCAAACATCATTCAGTAGTTTCTAACTATTTAGCTTCTACATACACCTCATCCTTCCAAGGCCAATATCAAGCGAAATCTCTTTCATGTCACTGGCTTTATAGTTCTTTTCATACTTTTCTTACAATACCTATGTATAATCTTTACCCGAGACCAATATTTCCTTCATTCATGATCTATCATATCTGTGTGGATAAACACAATTTAACGTATACGTTTATACAAATCGTGTACATACTATCTTGCTCTAATCTCTTTACCATCTATCCATTGGTTACAAGGGTCAATATAAATCTTTTATCACGCTATCAATATGATCGATAATTCAATACTCACATTTGAGTAACTCATATTATATTCGAGGTGTCATACTCAGCTATACTTGTCATCACATTCCATAGCTGTCATACATATGTCATTCCTTCTAGCAATTGTAATACTAAAACAACTACCTAACATTGTACCACAAAGGGCTAATTCTTATCTATATACTTACCTAGGTTCCGCTACATACGAGATTATAAGCTTTTTACATATGCCATTCCATTCCATGTATGAGTTACATAAAACTTGGTACAACCATTCATTCGATAATTGAGATTACATTCTACCACGTAGGGTTGTTTTATAATACGAACCATGAATCATGCGTATAAAACTTTAACTCTTGAACATTTCCTTAGAGGTTTACCTTCTAATAAATCCTCACATACGATAGGGAACCCGACTAAGGGCAAGATTCATTCAAATATCCATTCAAATGTTCATCATATTTTACATTCCACCCAACCCCTCTTTATGTAACATTCCACCTTTAATAGTTACACATTCTTATATTTTCATTCTAACTTCCTTCAACGTTAACCTTTCACATCTTCCATACAGTTCTTTCTAATTATTCAAAATTTGGCATACTAAACATGTACCCCACTTTCTTAACAGTTCCTCACTTTTCTTTCCTTTCTACTAATATGCGGGTCGACTCTTACCATCTTTCCATCATGACATTTCAAGACATCTAATAACCGTACTTTACAATAAACAAAAATTTAGAGCCGCCATAATTTTCTTGTATTGACATAAAGATTATAATTCATTTACTACTAGCATTATAAGTCATTTACTTCTGCCTTCCAAGTTACTAACCATACTTGTTCCTTCACTATGCCATTAGAAACAATAATGCTCATCATGAGCCTACTACTTAATTCCTCTATTATCAATATCATCATTCTTCCTAGTCACCTCCTCTTGTGATGTAAAAACTTTGACTACTAATGTATGTGTGTGTGTATATATATTATACATATACATATACTTGCCTCAAACATTTAGTAACTCTATTACTATTAGTTGCTTGGTAGTTTATTCCTACAGTATGGACTAATTCGCACATTTGTACTTCCTTATTGATTTTAGACATACTTATGTAAACGTTGTTCTTGCCATCCCATTTCTTTTAAATCCTCTGCTAGTAAGTCCATCACGTAATTATGTTACATGTTGAGCCACCTCCTTCATTCTTGAAATTCGTTCTTATCTTTTAAACGTTCGAATTCAATCATACTTGTTATCATTTTACCATTTCTTACAAAAATCTCTATCCTCGTCGGTGCTTAAATCATCCATCTAGGTCTTAGCCCGTTATTCTTTCTACTAACATTTACTTTTTATTTAACAAAATTTTCATCCTTCGGACCATACTACACTCGAAATTCTATCATCCTTTCATGTTCAATACTTTCTAAGCTTAATCGTAATTATCATTCCTTTTTTTATATATATACCCTTTCCTTTCTTTCATGCTAGGTGTTAACGGTCCTTTATGACCACACTACATATCTCTCATCATAGGGTTGATAAACCCAACTAGAACTTCACCCATAACCTTCCAATCATATACGTTCTTACTTCGAAAGAATTCGACATGACCCGATTGACATTTTGAGAATCCTAATTATCATAGGTTGCATTTTTGGAAACCTAACGAAACTATTAGATTTGCCTTAAGAAATACTCTACAACATAGTTTAGGAAATATGTTAATATACCTAACATATTTCAATGACTTTCGATCTCTTACTTATTACACATTCATTAATTTTATATACTTTTCACTTCGTTATATGTTACTTCATGCCATCATGTTTACGTCTTATTGACCTTTGTCCTTTTAATTATGGTTATCATGCTTTTATTTCATAATTTCTGGTGTTAATAGCCACTTAGTGACCATACCGCATTCCCTTCATCACCCTCGGTGTTAACGGCTACTCCATGCCCACACCGCATACCGTTCATCATCCTCGGTGTTAATGGTCACTTTGTGACCACACCGTATACCATTCATCATTCTCGGTATTAACAGTCACTTCGTGACCACACCGTATACCATTTATCATAGGGCATCTTCTTTACCATCATTATTGATAATATCATTATCATCATCATTTACATTCACTGCGTTCGCCATTTACAATTACATACTTTTATTAGATACCATATCATTCATTTCTATATCATTCATGCATTATTTACTTTCAATAATTCATTTCCGTAGGTCACAAAACCATACTATCCTTCATTACGAACATTCTAGACATTTTAATCAAAACATACATTCACTCTTACACTTACTTCTTATTCCTTCGTTCTTTAACTAATAGCCTGCGTGTTAGTCAACTTATATTCATGGTTTCATTAACTTTTTGGGGCTTTTTTTTAAGTTTAACGAAGGTCCGGAACTGAATTAGAGGCCATGGAATAACAAACAAAACAATTCAGCAAAGTGGACCAGGGAGGGGCGTCGCCGACAGCACTGGGCCGCGTCGCCGACGCACCCCAGATTGTTGCGTCGCTGGACTTGTGCGTAGGCAGGAGGTTAGGCCGTCGGGACACCCAGGTGCGTCGTCGACGGGTCTTCTGACCTGCAAACGCTGATTTTTGTTATCCACATGCTTCGTTCCCGAGCCCCGGTATGACCCGAAAGGTTCCGTGATGTTCCGAAACCTCCCGTAACATCCCGTAATGTTACAACCCAAGTTATTCTAGTAAGTTAACTATAATCCCCTTCCCATTTCTAACTATAAGCATAATCAAAATTTACAATTTACTTACTTGCATAGCGCTTCGGAACGAACACACCTTCGTACGAGCTTTCGGTTTGAGTTCAAGCATTTTAACTCTAATTCTTAAATCCCTCAAACCTCGGCTCTGATACCAACTTGAAACGCCCACTTTTTCACATTCGAAAATAATAAATACAACATACTAATTTTAACAAAAATTGGGCATGACCCGTTCGTACTATAAGCAATTCCCTGCTTTTAACAATCACTATTCAAACTAAATTCTATGACACGTTTCAAAAGACATAAAAGTTGTAACCATACAAGATTCCATCAAAAGCGTTTTGTCCGAACTACCAAAATAAGATTTAAAATCCTAACTTACCTACAAAACATCCTAGACATAAATTTAACATTTACATTATGAAAGTGTTTTGACCCATTACAAAGACAACTTTAACCGGAAGCGCATAAAGGGCGATGTGGTGTGTTCGATCCAAGCTCGCCATTATCAAGAGTGAGATTCACCTACATCCATAACACAAACTTACAAGTTAGTTCGGTTAAAACATATTACTAATACAATTTGCTTTTCATCATTATTTGACCTGTTACCGGGTCACTATATCTTTACATCTTTTCATTCGAACTTCTCATATGACAATTTCGTTTAACGGATATAGCACCATCTTAGTTTTCATCATCATCAATCATCCTATTTTATCTGACCCGTTCTCACGGATCATACTTATTCTTACTTTTCAATTTTTTTCCCATACTTCACTAGCTATCTTAACTTCATAACAATTTCATCTTACTTGACCCGTTTAACTACGGGTCAATACGTCACCAAGAACACCTCATACTCATACTTTAGACCCATTTGTACGGGTCGTCAATAGACTTTTCCCTTTTTCTACTAACAATTCGCATTAAGACATTTTACTATAAATTTCCGCATAAAACAACGAACAATTATTTATATGAGAACTAACACAAAATCTACATTCTACATGAGCGAAGTTCATATGAACTTACCGGAGTCGTGCGCTCCTATTGCCTTTGCTTGGTTTGATTCCCCTCCTTTCTTCGACCCTATAAGGTGCATCACATACGCGTTTAGCTTTCGCGTTATACATCACTTACGCACATTTACAACATTTACCATAATGTTCATTACTCACATTTATTTTTCATATCATCATTGGATCATCAATACTTCAATTTCTCATGTTCATACATAACCAATTCAACTCAAGCATTTCATCGAACACATGGCGTGCGTACTATCTATAAAACATGATGTACAAGTAATTATAGCATATTCATCCTAAATTCATCAATGGATTAACCTAATCTTTCACAATCAATATCATAATCATACTACATATGATTCATATCAAATTACCCATCTAAACACCTTCTATAACACGAGTTTAACATCCACATTACACAATTTATCCATAAACTTTACTAAACCTCATTACCTTACAATTTCAAGTGGGTTTTACCCCAAACTACTAATACAATCAAAATAGCACATAATATAACCCCTATTTGTTCATATCATCTAACATTTAGGTTCGATTTCATACAAAAATCATAATTTTCACATAACCCACTTCATGAAATTTCATAAGAACATGAAATTAAACTTACTTGGTATCTAATATAGTTAGGAGATCTTAATTCCTAACTCATGCACCTAGAATTCAGCTTTCAATCCCTTCAATTTGTAGGATTTTTAAGAAGTAGGGTTTCCCCCTTGGCTCCCTCTCTCGTTCGATCGCACACAGCCAGGAACAACACTGGCCTTCTTTTTTTTTTTTATCAAATTTCATTACACATTTACACCTTTAGACCCTTTTCTTTTAAAGTGTGTCCAAATTGTTATTTCCCGTACTAACTTGGTCACTTTTCTTTTGGTTAAATTAGTTACATACATATTTTGTGAACTTAGTATCATTTATTTAACTTTTCCCGTGGCATAAATCTCTAGTTGCCATTTTCTATTATTTAAGCATCACTACTTTATATTATATTGACATACGAAAATTTGGGGTGTTACATGTTTTGACCTCAAAATCCAGAGTGTGGTTATATTACCCATATAAAACAAATCTTCAAACTTGTTGGGTCCGAATCACATTCCATTCCCGGTTTTCGCCTTTCACGCGATTAAACCGTAATTATCCTTTAAAACTGACCGGTCTAAGCTAAGGCTAAATTAAAGACCCGTTAGGATTCTAATAGGTTGTTTAAACCTTCGTTCCAGAGTAGGAGACCAGTAAAAGAAACTTGCATTTGTTTATTAAGGATATTACTTGCTCAGGTAAATAGTTTTAACTTATTTTCCCTATACGGGCTTGGGTTACGGTATATAAATTACCGCTTGGTCGGGCATTAAATCTTCCATCATATGGTGGTTAATTGAATAATTTAATCGGCCCGTTTAAATACGTTTTGTTGGCTTTACGCCTTTGGGAGCTTAATGACCATGTCCCGGATATCCTTGGCAGCATTTTACGAAATGGCCACGACCTAGACACGCGGGTGTAGGCGTACACCCGTCAATGTGTCCTTAATTATAAAGGTATAACCGTTGGTTTTCCCGCCGCGGTTTTATACTATGTGGTGTGTCTATTAACCTTAAACCCGACACGACCCGGGCGACCGAACGCATAGTAAACATGTAATTCTTTTACAAGATTTAATTATAAATTATCCCAAGTTATAAAGAGTTTGTGCCATGTGCATTCAAATCAATTTTATTAAACATTTTACAAAAGTGTCGGTTGAATGTATTTACCAGTGTAAACTGACGTATTTTCCCCAAAAAGATTAATGCAGGTTCTACTCGTAATAGGCTGGCCACTCCTTAGCATCGTTAGAGTCTCGCAAGCTTGGGATGCCAATATCTGTTGAACAATTATTTTTCTATCTTATTTTGATCCCCTGTGGATTATATTTCGACGATTGTGATACTTGGATATTACATTCAATAGTTGAAATATATTTATCTTTATGCTTCCGTTGTGCATTTATATATTGTGTGGTTTGACTATATTGTTGCCAACCACGTCACGATAATCCCCCACCGGGCCCACCGGTGAAACACGTGGAAACCGGGGTGTGACACTAAACATATTTATACTATTCCATGAAAGTGATAATAAATCTTACTTTTGATTATAGTATCCTTTATCTATATAAATAAATGATACCATAAATAAATAGTACATGTTATCTCATAAAATCAATAAACAATAGTCATTAACGTGTCATCATCTTAAACAAATTATAGTAAAACTTTATAGCATACGATGTTTCATCAACCTTAAGCAAATGCATATAATTATATGTACTAACCTATCAAGATACAATTATCAGGGCGTAATCTAAAAGTATACTTCGCATAAAATTTATCAGTATACTTTGAAACATAAACATATATCTTCATCATTTATACATATATATAGCATTTTAACTAACATATGGATCATCATTTATCAGTTGTAATAAGCCTTTTCTTCCATAATAATAAATTATGTTGTTCCCAGTAGTATAAAAGGGTATATCAATCTTTTAGAACACAAAACATATCATACGTTTTGTCACGGCCCTCGGCCCTAGTTTGACCCGGTCCAGAGCCGTGAGACAGGAAATCCCGTGGTATTAAATTTAAGTAACAGCGGAAGTCTTTTTAAGCAGGATCTTGAAATATTAAAACTGCCCATTTTCATAACTTAGGGATAAATCCCATAATTTACAATAAGGTGATTTCACTAGGAAATCTTTATTTCTCAAAACATGTTTCTTTATTTATTTACATTGAGCCACTTTTCTAAGCTTGTAGTGCTTCACGGCACTTTTCTTTGCTCACAACAGATCACCTGAAACATGTTTGAAAAAGGTTTTGTCAGCGGGGAAATACTGAGTGAATCATTCAGTTTTATTAAAACGACTCATTTGTTATAATTCACAGTATTAAGAGAGATTACAATGTTTCTGATATCAAACCAACTACCCACAGTATTTGTCACTCGACTCATTTCGGTGATTGTGGTCATATCCCCCATTGGCTGCCCCAATGGTGACGGGTATCACTAATTAGGTTCGCCTACCTAAAGTGATAAAAACAATAGTAATGTGCACAATACCCCACATACCGGCTGTAATTTGGTGATTACATAAACTTAATCACTGTAATTATAACTCTGAAAATAATTTGGAGTATTGTAAAACAGTTGATAAAAAGAGAATGACTCACATTGCAGATTTAACGAGCAGAGTATAAGCCTACTGATTAGCCTTGATTAACCTAATTTAAATAACAATGCACACACAAACGGGTTAGTAACTAATACAGCAGTTACGACAATTCACGAGATTAAACCCTCACAACGATTAATAAGGTGCAATACTTAACAATTCAACGGATTCACAACGAATGACAGAGTATAGTCCGAGTTCGAACAACACTCAAACATTCAAGTCAAAATCACGATGAATAACAAAGTATAAACTCAATTTGAGCAGCACTTAAACAATCGTTGGATAGTTACAATCGATCGGACGTTGAATCGTAATAGCGATCGAGTTATTACCCTGATTGTGGCAGCGATTCGTGAATTGTGTGTGTTTGTGCAGTATACAGGCGATATCTCCGTGTGAAATTTGAGTTTTAACGTCGTTTTTGTGCCGAAATTCGATTGCCAACCCCCTCTATTTATACACGAATTTTGACCCCCGTCGCGTGACGCGAGGGGTACCCCTATGGGCGTCGCGTGACGCGACGGGTCACCCTACTCCATAGGGTAGCCTTTCGTGCATGTAGCTTTGTTGAGTTGATAGATTCTTAAAATTCGAATTCGACAGATAGTTATTAAGATAATCGTAACTAGGGTTTTACCCCCCCTGAGTTTTAGGGGCCCTGATCCTGATTCTGATGATTCTGAAAATTTTAGGGTTTATGCAGAATTACTTGGGTTTCTCAATTAGGGTTTTCTTAAGAGACAATTAACATACTAAGTGTTGGTTTTAGTGAGAGTTGTTACAAGTTTGAATATTTATACAATTTATACATTTTCTTTGTAAACAAAGTTAAACATAAACTTTGACGATAAAGAACGATGGAACATACCTTGAGATCTAGATAGCATATTAAGAAAAAAGGCACTTAAAAGATGCAATATGTTTCTAAAAGATTAGAAATTATCAATCCTTTTAATATAGAAACCTGGTTTTTAAAACAAGATTTTAAGATTCTTTATTATAATTAAAATAAAGGATCGTATTCTTATATATATCTAAGATCAATAAAACATAAATGATTATCAAAAGCTTACTGGCAAGTATTCTTAATATTTCCATTAGTATTATTTTGAAGTATTACTTGATCAACAGGCCGATATTAACAACAAAATAATAATAATAATAATAATAATAATAATAATAATAATAATAATAATAATAATAATAATAATAATAATAATAATAATAATAATAATAATAATCAAACCATATCTCCCTAAATTTGAAGGGTTGATATTGGCAAGTATTCTAGCCTAACACCTACTAGGTTTCTTGCTGGCTAGTGTGAGCAATATTTGACACCATTAAATTGTAGCTAATCTATGTAGTTTTCTTTTAGTCTCTTCTTTTCGTTTGAAGTTAATGACTGCTGCATGTTGTCACACCCCGACCACGGAAAACAACAAGACGTGGCGGAAACGTCGGGGAGTGTTGTAACAGAATCATTGTTTCACAACCATGGAATAAATAATTTTGTTTTATTGAATCATTGAAATCTTTGTTCTCTTCCAAATCAGATAAATACAAATATTGTCTTTCAAGTTTTAAAGTCGCTAAGGCACGAGTCCACCCTAAGTGTAGCATGTATCAACAATCATCATAAAGCAGCACCTGAAACATGTGTAAAAATAGGTACGTCAGCATAAAAATGCCTGTGAGATACATAGGTTTTATTGATTTTAGGATTCATGACTTATGAGTTTAAAGAAAAATGTTTAAGAAAAGTAGTCATGATCCTTGAAAAAGGTTTTCTTTTATAAATCATTTATAAGAAATCAGATGATATAAAATAATAATACATAGGAAAATTAAATAAGTAAAATGAGTTTGTATAAAATATATTGTTTGAAAAACAATATTTTGATAAAAAGGTTTATAGTATATATAAAAATATACTTTGGTTTTTTTAAGAAAGTCGAATAAGTAATATATTAAAATATATTTTAGTTCCAAAATCGTTAACCCAAGTGTACTAAATAACGCCACGGTATGTAATGTGATGAAAACACTTATATATAAGAAGTACCAGCGGCGTATCTACCATGTTTTCATCACATCACACCCGTCCCGTTATCTAAACACTAACCAAAACCCAATCGTTAGACAAATAGTATATTAAATATACCTTAGTTGTTTAAAATAATAATTTTCAGTAGTATATCAAAAGTATACTTTGGATTTATAGATAACATATTAAACTATGTTTTGGATTACAAATAACATATTAAACTATGTTTTAGATTTTGAAAATAACATATAAAACTATGTTTTGGATTTTTAACAAAATATATGTTGGTTTTGTACAATATCACATATGAGAGCATATCAAACTATACTTTTGGGAGTATAACTAAATATACAAAAATAATGTGACTTAAGAATTCATTCAGACCTAGTATATCAAAATACACCTTTGAGACTATAGAGATGCCACAAAGGCAATCCCTATTAGGATGGAGAAACAAATTGGTTTCAGACATTCCATGACAACAGGAATGGGGTGTCAAATCCTATAGCGCTATATCATACTACCAACCGGTCTGGTGAACAAAATAAGTACTATTACAAACAATTAATTTTATAATCTTTAAGAAATTAGAGTTTAAATCATAAATAATCATTCAGTTTGTAAAAAGATAAGTACAAATATGTATAATCAATTATACTTTTTGAAAACATGAAAATAACAGATAGGTACACATGCTTCACCCCGAAACAGTTTGAAAACAGTAAAAGAGGGGACTATGTACTCACTTGAGAGTGCTTAGGAGTCTTAAACAACTACCAAGCAAGCTAGAGGGAGCACGGAATCAAACGACACCTAATATTGATAACTACATAAATAAACCGGACCTAAATCGGGAGACCGGATAGGATGAGGTCTCGTAAACCAAATGAGTGTGGGAACTCATGTGATATGGTTTAACAAGGCCTACATACTAAAAGGAAACCTAACCTAAGTGCTTACGACCCATTACGACCCGTTTAGGTAGCTTACGCTACTTTAACACGTCATTTGCGTAAAACGCGTTCGGACCGCCTAACTAATCCTATGACAAGTATTATATGCCTAAACATGTTTAATTATGTTGCATAATCAGCTAAGTGACAAAAGTTTGGGTTACATATGCTTAAATATCAATTATGCATAAAAAGGGTATTTTGGTAATTTTCCTAAGGCATATAAACTACATATCATATGACTAACTAAACGAAGTGACCATAAGGTATAACCTCGGAAGGTTATTCCCTAAACAACTATGGTCACCTAAAGTGTTTGGTCGGATCCTAATGATCGACCAAACGGGTCTAGTTCGAAAGTCTAAGCGGTTGTTTAGACCGCTTGACTTACGACTCTACATAAGCACTAAACCTAAAGTGACGAGCTAAACATGCTAAAACATGTTTAGTTAAGTTAGAAAACAGGTTTTGGTATCAAAACAAACGGTTTTGATACCTAGAAGTAGTTTGGTTACAAAATACACAAGAATACGCATTTTGGCCGAAACTACGACTCGCCACTAAGCCTAGATAACGTGGTAATCAGTAGGTATAGTCACTAGGGACTATAACCATCGTGATTACGCTCACATTATAAAGTTCAAACGAACTTCGTATTGACCATAAACTAGTCAATGCAGAAAGTCAAACGCAATTTGACTTTTAAGCTAAAAACGAAAGAAAAGAACGAAGGAATACTTACAAAGGGTCCCCGCAAGCAAATCTTGATCCAAGTAGCTCAGGTATGAAGCAAAGGCTTCAACTTAGAGCATCTTAGATCATATTTGAATGAGGAAGAAGTGAAACTATGGTGGGTATTTATAGGAAAACAAGAACCGTTAGGATCGTTTCTTGAAAACTGAGCTTAAATCTGGACCGTACACATGTGCCCATGGATTTCTAAAACCATAGGAGCCCCTAATATGAGTCCATGGTATTATAAAAACCATTAAACATCAGCCCATAGTTTGCAAAACCATGGGCTAAAACCATCAAAACTTTAAAATTGGACTAGATTCATTGAATTTGGTCAGAAATTTCAAAAATGGTCCCTGCACTTGTAAAACTTGATTTTTGGCACTTTTAAGCCTCGTTAACCCCATTTCAAGGCTCTAAAATGATGTTAAAGTATAGGGAACTCAAAACATGCTCAAAAATATCTCGGATGTCGGTTCGTTTGGTCGTATGATCGCGTTATTCGCTTAATTACGACGGAAGCCGTAACGAACGCAAAAACGATCCAAATTAAGCGACGAATGAAATTTTATCATGCCAAACACTAAAATAAAAATATTTTAATACTTACATAAATTTTTGGATGTCCAGATATATTCAGAACGTAAGATATGCGCGAAAATGCAAACTTATGCACTTTTTGACGCTTTTAGTGCCTATTGATCAATAAAGTTTATTTTAGCATACCGAACCCCTCAAAGCCTATTTCTAAGCTATGTAAAGGATATTTAGGGTATGTTTAACTTATGATCAAGTTCCAAAATGTTCGTTACTATACAAATCGGTATAGTTTCGCAGTTTGACACAATTAGTCCCTGCGATCGAACAAGCTTGATTTCAACACACCAAACCAAACAAAACTTATTTCTAAGTTATGTGAAGGTTATTTAAGGTATCTTAAGCCTATTTCACTATTCTGGAGTGTTCGTTGCATTAAACTGGTTATATTTACGCATCAGTGCGCGTATAACCCTTCAGAAAGTGATTTAAAGCTTGAAATCGAACAAGAATTGATATGTGCAAATGATACACATATTTTTACAAATCCCAAGTATGAAATACAATATTTCATTGGTTTGGTATTTGTTTGATGGTTGAAGTGACACGGTGTCACACATGTCTTCAATTTCTTAATCTAATATATAAATTACTTTATTCATCTCTGCTAAGTTGTGAATATAAGAGGATTAAAATTAATTAAATTGGATATGGTATTGCAATACAAACAAGACAAATGGAATTAAGACCATTTTCATGTAGTAGCCAAATAGAAACTTAGAATCAATTTTCATGCAGTAGTCACTTAAATTAATCTATTGATTTAATGAAATTTTGAATAACAAAGACAATTAAATATGGACCATACGAGATGCAAAAATATTCACTTAGGAATGCATATCTAAAATAGTTTGGTTGAAGAATTTCAAAAACAAATGATAATATTAACAACTTGATTATATTTATTTATCTTTAAATAGATTTAAAACGTATAATTTATATATCTATACCAAAACTAATGTGGTATATATATGTATTTTAAGTAACATTCTTTTATATAATTTCAGTTTAAATAATTATAAAACCATGAAATAATTATTGACTTTTTTTCTACCATTTTCGAAAGAACTTTATAGATATACTAAAATAAAAAGGTTGTGTGACTCAATTTTTGTTTGACCAATACAAATTATTTTTCTTTCCGAGTCCAACGCCAAAAAGCCCGCAACTATTCCGGTAGTTTCTCAAGAAAAATAAACTGAAAATACCCATGGCGGTTAGCAAGGTCTCTGATTGGTAATCGATACTACTAGTTCTGATAAAACCCAAAATCCAATTAACCCATAACTATAATCCTATCGTCCGATTACCATACTCAAAGACATGAAGTAAGTTATATAAATATACGTAAGGGTATAATGTGTTACCTGGGTTCGATCTAATCGAATGTGTAAGGCATCGTCAGATCCTTATTGTCAAGCAGAAAATTATAACGATAAAGATATCAGACTGCTTCTAACGTTGCACATACGGAGCTCGTGGATTTCGTGTGATTGTTCGAATGATGATCTCATCGTAGATCGAAAAAAGGCATCGTGCTGATAACGTGTTGTGAAACTAGCCTAGTAGCAAAGAAAGAAATAATAGGGAGAAGATCTAATATTTCATTGATTGAGATGTATATAATACAAGATATACAATGGTATATATAGGAGATGTAACTTGGAGAATAAGCCTAATCTATTTTAGATGTTGATAACCATAATAAATAATAATAATATATTTATAACACATCTATTTTTTTCAACATTTTTACCATTCAAACAATTTAACCATATTAAATATTTGATTTTTTTAAAAGTCGCTCACAAAAAAAAACATTTATTATCATTATTCTTTCTTTTTTATAATATTTTAACGAACATAATTTTGAATTTGATAATATTTGAAGATTTAATATAAGTTTTTAAGTGAAAAAATAATTTTATTAGAAAATTCATTATTAATTTCATTTTAAATTCACTTTTTAATGAATGTAAAAATTATTAATAACTAAATAATAAATATTCGTAATAAAATAGAAGAGAGATGAGAACAAAAAATAGATGAACTATTACAGTTGATATTCTTTTCAAAACCTATACTACAAAAACTTGTCGCTAATTAATTACTACATAATTTTGACTATGGTAAAGAGTGCTTTTGAAATACTCAAATGTTAGCTAAAAAGATTATATGGTTCTACTGCTGATCAAGAACTGATGTCACACCCCAACTGATGGCGTAATGTCACGGCCCCCGACCCGGTTTGACCCGTTTCCGGAGCCGCGGGACAGAAACCCCGTGATATTTGTTTAATTGAGTTTAGCAGCGGAAATTTTAAATATCAGGATCGTTGTAAAGCTAAAACTTTTCCCGATTATTTGTATTTCACAATTCGGGATAAAACCCCGATAATTTACAATACATAAGTTTAGTGATAAATCCTTATTTCAAAACATCTTTCTTTATTTTATACTGAGCCACTATTTTAAGCTTGAAATGCTCCTCAGCACTTTTCCTGATTTACAGCAGATTACCTGAAACATGTTTGAAAAAGATTTTGTCAGCGGGAAATACTGAGTGAATTATTCTAGTTACTGAAAATGACACATTTTATGATTATTCACAGTGTTAAGATCTTTTACGCATGTTTCTGATATCAACCAACTACCCACAGTATTTGTCACTCGACCGTATCTGTGACAGTGGTCATATCACCATTGGCTGCCCCAATGAATGACGTAAATCAATTAAATTAGGTTCGCCCACCTAAAATGATTTAAACTGTAGTAATGTGCACAATACCCCACATACTGGCTGTAATTTGGTGATTACATCAACTTAATCACTGTTATTATAATCTCGGAAAAATGATTTGGAGTATTGTAAAATAATTGATAAAAAGAGAATGACTCACAAACTGTGAGAAAAGAGTTTATAAAAGGAGAATAACTCACATTGCAGATTTACTACGGATAGAATAGGATTTTAGCCCTGTTAACCTAATTTCAACAATAATGCACACAAAACAGAGTTAGTGATCAATACAGCAGTTACGATAATTTCCCGAGATCAATTCTTACAATGAATGACCAAGTGCAATACTTCAACTCATTTATCAAAATGACAAACGACAAAGTATAGTACTTCAACTCATTATCGAATTCTCGACAACGACAAAGTACAATGCTTCAACTCATTTATCGGATTACCGACAAATGACAAAGCATAGCCCAATGTGGGCGGCACTTAGACATTCTTTGAATGTATTGATTCCGGAAACTGAATCGTAATAGCGATCGAGTAATTACCCTGTTTGTGGCAGCACCTCGTGATTAGTGTGTGTGTGTTGGACTATTTTGCTTAAAACTCGACGTATATTGTGAATTCGATCGTCGATTTAACATCTGAATTCAAGCCCCGAACCCCTCTATTTATACTGAAAATGGGACTCGCCCGCGTGTCGCGACCGGTTTACCCGTGCCTGTCGCGTGTCGCGGGGCACACCTCTATGGCCTAGGGTAGCCTGGTCATCTGCATAGCCTAGGTGAGTCAATTGTACGATTAATTTCAGTTTACACAACGAATTCGGAGGATAATTATCAGCTAGGGTTTACCCCCCCTGAGTTTTAGGGGCCCTGATCCTGATTCCAATTGTTTTGAAAATTTTAGGGTTAGTGCCAAATCATTCGGGTGTCTTAATTAGGGTTTCCTTATTGACTAATTATCATTCTAATTATTAATTTTAATGAGAGTTGTTACATCCTCCCCACCTTAGGAAAAATCTCGTCCTCGAGATTTACTGGAATAGATGAGGATATTTGCGTTTCATTTCTGACTCCAGTTCCCAAGTGTATTCCGGTCCTCTCTTGGAATTCCATTTGACTTTCACCAATACGAGTCGTTTGTGTTTGAGAAATTTGATTTTCCTGTCTTCTATTTGTAAAGGTTTTTCTATGAATTTCAGCTTCTCATTTACCTCTATGTCTTGAAGAGGTACTACCAGAGATTCGTCTGATAAACATTTCTTGAGATTGGATACATGAAATACATCATGTACTCCAGCTAGTTCTTCTGGTAGCTGTAAGCGATAGGCAACTGGTCCGATTCGTTGAATCACTGGAAATGGTCCAACATATCGGGGACTCAGTTTTCCTTTCTTACCGAATCTTACAACACCTTTCCAAGGAGATACTTTTAATAGTACTTTGTCTCCGATTTGGAATTCAAGTGGTTTGCGACGATTGTCTGCATAGCTCTTCTGGCGATCTCTTGCTGTTTTCAATCTTTCCTTGATTTGAGTTATCTTGTCTGTGGTTTCTTGCACAATTTCTGGACCTGATAATTGACTTTCTCCTATTTCTGCCCAACATACAGGTGTTCTGCATCTGCGTCCATACAGTGCTTCGAATGGAGCGGCTTCAATACTTGAATGATAACTATTGTTATAGGAGAATTCAATCAATGGTAAATGGTTATCCCAATTACCTCCAAAGTCAATTACACATGCTCTGAGCATGTCTTCCAGAGTTTGGATTGTTCTTTCACTTTGTCCATCAGTTTGTGGATGATATGCGGTGCTTATATTAAGTCGGGTTCCCATTGATGTTTGAAAACTTGTCCAAAATCGGGAAGTGAAACGACCATCTCTATCCGATATAATGGAGAGCGGGACTCCATGTAAGGATACTATTTCATCCACATATAGCTTGGCTAATCTTTCCAGGCTAAAGGTTTCCTTTATTGGTAGAAAATGAGCTGATTTGGTTAATCGGTCTACGATTACCCAAATTGCATCATTACCTTTTCTGGTTTTGGGTAACTTAGTAACAAAGTCCATTGTTATGAGTTCCCATTTCCATACAGGCATTTCTAACTGTTGTAATAGACCTGAGGGTTTCTGGTGTTCAGCTTTAACTTGTGAACAGGTTAAACACTTAGATACGTATTCAGCTATGTCTTTTTTCATTCCTATCCACCAGAAATTCTTTCTTAAATCTTGGTACATCTTATTATTTCCTGGGTGTACAGTATACCTAGATTTATGAGCTTCCTCTAAAATTTTCGATCTTAACTCTCCTTGTTTAGGTATCCAAATTCTACTTTGGTGAAATTTCCAAATTCCATCATTTCCTTGTTCTAATTCTTTTAGGTAACCTTTCATTCCTTCGGCATCGTCCTTGATTGCCGTTTTCTGGATTTCCTTCACTTGTTCCCGTAAATCTACTTGTAGATTTATTCTAAGAGCACGGACTCGCTTTTGTTTTTCATGATACTTACGACTTAAGGCATCTGCTACTACGTTGGCCTTTCCTTCGTGATATTGAATATCACAGTCGTAATCACTCAGGACTTCCATCCATCTTCTTTGTTTCATGTTTAACTCTTTTTGCCCGAATATATACCTTAAACTCTTATGATCTGTATAAACAGTAAATTTACTTCCATACAGATAATGTCTCCAAATCTTAAGGGCAAAAACTATAGCTCCTAATTCTAAATCATGAGTCGTATAGTTTTCTTCGTGCTTTTTCAATTGTCTGGAGGCATACGCAATTACCTTCTTGCGTTGCATCAACACGCATCCATATCCTAATTTTGAAGCATCACAATATACTTCAAAATCTTCTGTTCCTTCTGGTAAGGCTAAGATTGGCGCATTGGTTAATTTCTGCTTTAAGATTCGAAAAGCTTCTTCTTGTTTTGGTCCCCATCCAAACTTAGTGGCCTTACAGGTCAGCTTAGTTAATGGTACGGCTATCTTGGAAAAATCCTTAATAAACCGTCTATAATAACCGGCTAAACCTATAAAACTTCTAATTTCCATTGCAGTTTGTGGAACTTTCCAGTTGGTGATGGCTTCGATCTTAGCGGGATCGACGTGTATACCTTCATGATTCACCATGTGGCCTAGGAATTGCACTTCTTGTAGCCAGAATTCACACTTTGAGAATTTAGCATATAACTTCTCTTTTCTTAACAAAGTTAAGAGTGCATGCAAGTGCTGACAATGCTCGATTTGACTTTTGGAATAAATGAGTATATCGTCAATGAATACGATCACAAATTTATCCAAATATGGTTTACAGATTCGGTTCATCATGTCCATGAATGCAGCTGGGGCATTGGTTAATCCGAAGGGCATGACTGTAAACTCATAATGACCATACCTAGTTCTGAAAGCAGTTTTAGGTATGTCTTCTTCTTGAACTTTCAATTGATGATATCCGGATCTTAAGTCTATTTTAGAGAAATACCTAGCTCCTTGTAATTGATCGAAAAGATCGTCAATCCTAGGTAATGGGTACCGATTCTTAATTGTGACCTTATTCAACTCTCTATAATCAATACACATTCTCATTGATCCATCTTTCTTTTTCACAAATAATACTGGTGCACCCCAAGGGGATGAACTAGGTTGTATAAATCCTTTGCTTAGTAATTCATCTAATTGCTTCTTTAATTCTAGCATTTCGGTAGGAGCTAATCGATAAGGTGCCTTGGCTATCGGTGTAGTTCCTGGAATTAGATGAATCCTAAATTCCACCTCTCTATCGGGTGGCAATCCAGGTAAATCTTCTGGAAATACATCTGGGTATTCTGAGACTACAGGAATTTCCTTGAGTTCTTTACCTTTAGTACAGATGATTACGGATATCATATATACTATTCCTTGGTTCCGTTCATAATTGGCAACTTTCATTACTGATATGAACTTTAATGGCTTCCTAGGTTTATCTCCTGAAATCTTAATTACCTTTCCAGTTGGTGCTTGAATTTCTATAGAATTTCTATCACATATGATTTGAGCATGGTTGGCTATTAACCAATCCATTCCTAACACAACATCAAACTCAGCTAATTTCATAGGCAATAGGTTTGCGGTAAATTTATGACCTGAAAGTTCTATTTCTACTTTTTGCAAAACCTGATTGATTTTAACTGAATTCCCATCTGCAGTTTCGACTGTAAAAATCTGCCTAACGGTAGTTAATGGTAACTTAAGAGCTTGACAGAATGAAGTATTTATAAAACTTTGGTTTGCACCAGAGTCAAATAATACTTTTGCATAGACGTTGTGGACTAAAAACGTACCGGCAATCACATCCGGAATGAGTTCTGCTTCTTGAGTAGTCAGTTGGAAAGCTCTGGCATTCTTTTTAGTAGTTCCTTCGGCTGCCTTGGGTTTGTTGTCTACTGGGTTAACTAATTTAGGACATTCAGTTTTGAAATGGCCAGCTTCTCCACAATGGTAACAAATTACAGATTTCTTCCTGCAGTTTTCCTCACGATGTCCTGTTGTTTTGCAAAAATTGCAAATTCTATTGCATCTTCCAAAATGGTTCTTACGGCAAATTTTGCAAAATGGCACCGTTGCAGATCGTCCTGTCCCTCTCTTCTTGGAATTACTACTATTACCCATCCTAAATCCTTGGGTAATTCTCTGAGCTAATTCCTTCTTCTTATCTTCGTCCCTTGTGCGTATCAGTTCATCAGTTAAGGTGTTAGCTAATTCTACGGCATCGTCAATAGTGCGAGGTCTCGCAGCTTTAACGATATTGCGAATTTCGCTAATTAATCCCCAAATATATCGAGAAAATGAGTACCGGTTCTGGCGAAGCCAGTGTTGGTACCACCCTAGCATATTCGAAGAATGTCGAAGTATAACCACGACAATCTACCCCGGTCATTCGATGATTTAGGAACTTATTTGCCATTTGTTCCTTCTCATACTCAGGACAGAATTTTCTTTCGACAAGATTTTTAAATCCTTCCCAAGTCATAGCATAAGCCACTCGTCTGCCTTTTGCCTGCAGCACTGTGTTCCACCATTCTAGTGCTCCTTCCTTAAACAGGTTTGAGGCATACATGACTTGATCTTCTTCAGCACATTTACTTATTGCAATTACTGCTTCGGTTTTCTCTAACCATCGCAGTGTTGCAGTTGCTCCTTCGTTGCCTGCAAATTCAGCGGGTTTACAAGCAAGGAATTCTTTGAAAGTGCAACCAGGTGTTGCAGCCTTTCGTTTCTTAGGGCGCGGCGTGTGCTGAGATTCATTGTCATGATTTATATGATCATTGCCCCCATTTATACTATTACTGAAATTATCTTCGATAGTATGTTTACTAGGAACGATATGTTGCGGATTGTTTGGATTTTTCATAGCAGCAACGAACATTGGAATTGCGTTAGCTATTCCTTGGGCAACCATATTTTCAATATCTTGTTTGGTCATATATTGATCTTCTGGGTGTTGCTCCGATTGATTAACTTCATTTACTGGTTCGTTATTATTTGCCATCTGATGATAATGTATTATAAGTAATTAGCAATTAGCAATTTATATCAATAATTCAAACACTTAAAGCACATAAAGCCAAAATTATCGATCTCTCGATTCTATTTCATATCAGTATAGTATGCATCAATACACACCGATATTTTACAAGGTTTTATTTGTTATGTTACAACTGGTTTTGCTATTTACTTTTACTATTATACAAAGATAGCTTCACCATCCTCCTACTTGTCATCCTAAAAACGAAGTTCCCTCTCGTCATACTTCCAGGCAATCTGTCCCCCTATCTCCCTAATTCTATTCCCTGCATCCATCAACTCCTCACCGAAATGGCGAAGTTCAGCCAGATTTTCATTGCTCATTGGTGGATTAGGTAGGGGTTCTGGGTCGAACTGTGGAAGAAATGAGTAAGCGTTATTGACAATATTTTGGAATTGCCAATCGTTAGTCCACCATTCTTCCATTTCTACAGGTTGGTTATGGACTATGGGTTCAGTGATGGTTGGTGCAAAATTTATAGGAATTGGGTTTTCGATAGGATAAGTAAAAATACCCGGACTGGCAGGTTGCATAGTCTCACATTTTTCTAGTAAAATATCTATCTGATTCTGAAAAGTAACTCTTTTGGTTTGATTAGAACTCTCTCCAACTTCTACCTGGGTTGGGTTAGAACCTTGCCCTATTTCTATTTCTATTTCCTGAGAATACTGATCAAACTGTTCCTTCATTTGCCTAGATTCGTCATTGGCTTCAGTTTCCTGTTCTTGTGGATTAGGGTTTTCCTGAATTATAATCGCTTTTCCTTTGTCTAAAGGTTTACTAGTTCTAGGGGTTTTTGTAACTGACTTTTTCTTACGTATACGGCTTCCCCATACATAATTTTTTTTTGGCCTTCTTTTTGGTTTGGTTACTGGTGGAATAGGAAGTTTTACAGGTTCATCCACATCAGCCACATATCCCGTAAATTCATGAGAAACTTCTATGTTTACTGGGTACAGATTGAGGTTCTGAAAAGCTTCAGATATCTCGTTCATGCTGTGTAGCATATATGCAAAATGCACAAAATATTAAGTTAAAACTTTGGAACAAAGTTTAACAAATATCTACATAAGTTTTATTACATACTATTGGTACAAAATACAGGAAACATACTCAGATTTATTTCACTTTTATTTATTTACTTATTGGGAAGTACTGCTGGCTAAATTTAGGGCATTTAGAGATTTGCATGTTCTGCCATAGTGGCTAGCATATACAAATTTGACCATTTTTCATCAAGTTTATCTTCCCAAGGTGATTTCTTAAGTAATTCCAGGGTTTCCTTTTTAATTTTCTTTTCTCTGATTTGCTCCTTACTTTTCTTAATAATCATACTCCTTTTTCTAGGAGAAAGCGGATTTTCATAATTCGCTTTTTGCACAAATATTCCTTCTTCAGGAATCGTTGGGAGCTTTGAAAATTTAGTTTTGGACGAACTTCCCTCTTCGTAATTTGATCTATCTAATTTAAGATAGATATCTTGCAACTTTTGTTTACCCATACTGTAACTAACAAATAATCAATTAAAAGCACATAATCACATAATCACATAATAGTAATCAGGAAAATTAAGTATTAAACAATACTTAATTAGCTTAACTCAGTGGCTCTGATACCACCTTGTTTCTGTCACGGCCCCCGACCCGGTTTGACCTGTTTCCAGAGCCGTGGGACAGAAACCCCGTGATATTTGTTTAATTGAGTTTAGCAGCGGAAATTTTAAATATCAGGATCGTTGTAAAGCTAAAACTTTTCCCGATTATTTGTATTTCACAATTCGGGATAAAACCCCGATAATTTACAATACATAAGTTTAGTGATAAATCTTTATTTCAAAACATCTTTCTTTATTTTATACTGAGCCACTATTTTAAGCTTGAAATGCTCCTCAGCACTTTTCCTGATTTACAGCAGATTACCTGAAACATGTTTGAAAAAGATTTTGTCAGCGGGAAATACTGAGTGAATTATTCTAGTTACTGAAAATGACACATTTTATGATTATTCACAGTGTTAAGATCTTTTACGCATGTTTCTGATATCAACCAACTACCCACAGTATTTGTCACTCGACCGTATCTGTGACAGTGGTCATATCACCATTGGCTGCCCCAATGAATGACGTAAATCAATTAAATTAGGTTCGCCCACCTAAAATGATTTAAACTGTAGTAATGTGCACAATACCCCACATACTGGCTGTAATTTGGTGATTACATCAACTTAATCACTGTTATTATAATCTCGGAAAAATGATTTGGAGTATTGTAAATTAATTGATAAAAAGAGAATGACTCACAAACTGTGAGAAAAGAGTTTATAAAAGGAGAATAACTCACATTGCAGATTTACTACGGATAGAATAGGATTTTAGCCCTGTTAACCTAATTTCAACAATAATGCACACAAAACAGAGTTAGTGATCAATACAGCAGTTACGATAATTTCCCGAGATCAATTCTTACTATGAATGACCAAGTGCAATACTTCAACTCATTTATCAAAATGACAAACGACAAAGTATAGTACTTCAACTCATTATCGAATTCTCGACAACGACAAAGTACAATGCTTCAACTCATTTATCGGATTACCGACAAATGACAAAGCATAGCCCAATGTGGGCGGCACTTAGACATTCTTTGAATGTATTGATTCCGGAAACTGAATCGTAATAGCGATCGAGTAATTACCCTGTTTGTGGCAGCACCTCGTGATTAGTGTGTGTGTGTTGGACTATTTTGCTTAAAACTCGACGTATATTGTGAATTCGATCGTCGATTTAACATCTGAATTCAAGCCCCGAACCCCTCTATTTATACTGAAAATGGGACTCGCCCGCGTGTCGCGACAGGTTTACCCGTGCCTGTCGCGTGTCGCGGGGCACACCTCTATGGCCTAGGGTAGCCTGGTCATCTGCATAGCCTAGGTGAGTCAATTGTACGATTAATTTCAGTTTACACAACGAATTCGGAGGATAATTATCAGCTAGGGTTTACCCCCCCTGAGTTTTAGGGGCCCTGATCCTGATTCCAATTGTTTTGAAAATTTTAGGGTTAGTGCCAAATCATTCGGGTGTCTTAATTAGGGTTTCCTTATTGACTAATTATCATTCTAATTATTAATTTTAATGAGAGTTGTTACACGTAAACATCGGGGTGCGGCACTGAGCGAAACAGATTGTCCAGAAGTTTCCATAACAATTACATTTACCAAATATTTTAAGTAACACGTCCCATACCATGTCATATAAGATAATATAATTATTACAGTACAAATCTAGGCAAATTGTTCTGTTCCGACAACTTAGGTTTCATTAGTACAGACAACTATTTGTTGGTCTCTAAGACTCTTTCCTAGCCTTGATTTCCAAGCAAAAAGACACCTTAAGCACTTGTCACATACGTTAAAATAAAGTCAATACACATAGTGTAAAGGCGAGCATACAAGTTTGATAATAGCATATAGAGTTCGAAATAGTTTACGCATAACCGGCACGTACGCTGAGTAAAACGAAGCATGTTAGTTATCGACATGAACCTATCGATACCAATGACTGCGGGTTGACTGCCCGAGGCAGTTCGTAATACATGATCACCATTGTAATCCATGCAAATAATTGTCCTTAACAACCCCCGTGTGAACGGGTGCTGAGTTCAAACTATAGTACTATCGTTGCTAAGGCAGGTAGACAACATTCCATGTGTAAACATAACAAACAAGCATTCATTAAGTCACGTATAACATGCGGTAATGGTTAGCGTTAAAAGTATTGCGTAGTGTGTTCGATGTGATTTCGTATAAGTAACGTATGTAACACCCAAAAGTGCGAAAGCAAAAAGGGTTCGAGTATACTCACAGCGGTTGATGGATTGAAGGGGGCGCTTGGGAGTAAGGTTAGCCTAAATAGTTTGATAGCATAACGATAAGTGGCGCGTAAAACGAAATAAGTGGTGGTGGGTCGAACAGCTGGTCGATCGGATGGTAGTCCGATCGGACAACTGATCGTGTGAGTGACAGTCCGTTCGGACGGCGGTCCGGTCGGTTGGCCATTCGAGTGGATTGTTTCTTTCTTTAGGAAGGATGTGTTTGTGTATGATGGTTTGACTTTTGAAGTTTTTGTTGTAGTATTTGAAAACATTGAAGTGTCTCTACCTTTCAGGTCGGTCGATCGGACGGTCGTTCGGGCCGGCAACCCGTTCGGTTGGGCACCTCAGTGAGAACAAGTTCACAGCAGGAAGTCACTCGATCGGACAGTAGTTCGATCGGGTGGCATTCCTAGTGCATTGAACATGTTGAAAATTGTTTAAGTGTTGAGGTCTAATGGTCACACGTTCGAGCGGTTAACCCGATTGAATGGCAGTTCGATCGGACAACAACTCGTTCAACGATCAGACATCAAATGTTGGTGAATAGTTTAAGTGTGGGACCCAAGGTGCAAGCCGTTCAGTTTTGCCAGTCGATCGGATTGGCTGTTCAATCGGACAACAGTCCGATCGGACGGCACTCCGCCCTGGTCGACCTGTTCATCTTACACTTGGTTGTTTTGTCGTTTTATCGAGGCGTTTTGATAACGAGTTAAGCAACAGAAACTTTGTCAATACTTGGTTCTCCGGATCGGACAGGAATCACCTAAATCCGATTAGTGAACTGTTCGGGACGGTGTCTCACGTTTAACCTGAAATCGGTGAACCTCGCGGATGAAAACCCGGATCTCAAGCCACACAACCACTAGAATGAGTAGTAGGTCGGCACAAGCTCCGTTTCTACCGGTTTCGAAGGCATTGAGTGTAAAAGAGTTGAAAAACCATCTTTCAATCCCTTTTCTTGGTGAATATGTTTAGATCTATGAAAGATCTTTGTTAGTTTATGTGGAAATCGGTTAGATCCAAGTTGTTCTTGGTGGATTGAGGCCAAAACATGAAGTTCTTCAAGAACACATCATGACGTCATCCTAGAACACCTTGAATCTTGGTGACTTCACGGTTAAAAGTCAAGATTCAAAAGATAGAAAGGTGTAGGAGTGCGTGTAGATCAAGAAAGTACAAGATTTAGGACGAGATCTTACCGGAATCGAGAGAACTCGAGGAAAAGGTGGGGAGCACGAGCCGGTCGGACAGAGAGTTGCCAAAAGTAGAAAGAATGAAAGTGACAGGAGGTATTTAGAGTTCCCAAAGAGGAAAGTGTTGGTCGATCGGCCAGGCAGCTCGATCGGATAGCCCGTTCGATCGGACGGTAGTCCGATCGAACGGCTGGTCGATCGGCTGGTTGCCTGATCGATCAGTCGCTTGATTTGAGCGTTCGGTGTAGCGAGTTTTGCTATTTCGGTTTCGGTTTGCGAGCATTGCGATGCGATATAGTTTCCTAGTCAAATTACTTTTAATCCCAACTACTCATATCTCACGCTATCTCTTCTCCACCAATTATCATACTATATCTACATACAAACTTCCTTATTTCCTATTCGTTTAGCGTTTGCGATTCGATTGCGATTGAGTTCGATTGCGTTTCGATTGATTACCACACATAACATAAGTTAAACATGCACAAGTAACACATAAGGCACACACACGTATCTCAATAACCAAAATGCGAAATTCGAGTTGCGAGCGCGAGTTGCAAAACAAAACCACAAATCTGTACAACCCGCACAAACCCCATACAACCCACACAAACCCCAAAACCAAACAAAACAGAAGAAGAAATGAGAGAAATTAAAAGGGTACTTGGTGAAGAACAGAAGAAATGTTGATGATGATTATGATACTGGGGGTTTTTTAGAAAAATTAGTGTTAGGGTTTCTTCTCCAGTATTACACACGTTTTCCAGCGATTGTAACAAGTTCTCCGGCCAACCCTTACCGGAGTTGCTCGATTTTAACCGGCGGTGATAATTCCGGTACTTCAATCTAAGCGGAAAAAACCCTAACGCCAGCTAGAGATCTGTTAAATGACGGCGGCTACAAGTGGCTTAGATATGTTTTAGGCGGCGGAGTGGTGATAACGGCTACATGTGGTTTGGACATGTTTCAGGCGGCGGAGTGGTGGTTGTGGTTAGGTTAGGCGTAATGGAGGTGGTGGCTCGTGGTGGTGGTTAAGTCATGTTGCAGTGGCAGGTTGTCGGTGGTTACTGGAGTGTGATGGTTTCTAGTTTGGAAGTAGTGATTGGTTTCGGAGATAATGGTGTTAGGTGGTTAGATAGTGGATGAGAGGAGAGAATGTATATGTGTATATTAAGTTTCAAATCTTATTTTTAATCTATTAAACTATTTTATAATTAAATGGTAAAAAGACTAAATTACCCTTATATGACCTGACTTAACTGAAAACTTAAACTGGTTAGTGTTAAAGGACGTAAGGTGTAATAAGTTTTCCAAATAAATGATTGCGATTGTAATTATTGAAGTTAAAGGCTATCCATTGCAATCCAATACAAACATAAAGGACGAAAAGAGTAATTTACCCTATAATTTTATTTATATTTTGATTATTTATAAAAGGAAAATTGGTTTTTAATAAACCAACCTTTGTCCCGTTGGTAAATAATAATCTTACCTACGTAATTGGTATACAATAATCCTACCTATCAACATGTTGGTACTCAATGAACTTCCGTTAATTTTTTTTAACTGAAGTTAGTTTTTAAGTTTTATTTATTACACAAACAGTCCCTATAGTTGTAATTTACTAGTTTTAACTATTTTAAAACTAGTAAATTACAGTCCCTTGAGGTTTTTTTGTTTTATAAAATAGTTAAAACTAGTAAATTACAACTACAGGGACTTTTTGTGTAATAAATAAAACTTAAAAATTAACTTCAGGTAAAAAAAATTAACGGAAGTTCATTGAGTACTAACATGTTGATAGGTAGGATTATTGTATACAAATTACGTAGGTAAGATTATTATTTACCAACGGGACAAAGGTTGGTTTATTAAAAACCAATTTTCCTTTATAAAATTATGAATTGTGTGATTAATATTGGTCTACCCGTGTAATACAAGGGTATCTAACCTAGTTAAATCATATATAAAATATCTTGTTAAAAAGCATTTAAGTTTCTAGTAACTAGCTAAATAATATTTTTAAATCATATGTAAAGTTTAATATTAAACCAATGTGGTTAGGAATGCCGTTTGCGAAGAGGTATTTGAAGGTGAACCTGATTTGGTTTTATTGAGGAAGTTTAAAAAGCTGAAGAGGGTTATAGCTTCTTGGATCGAACAGTGCAAACAAAAAGAAGAAGGTGAAAAACAAATATTGCAAAAGGAGCTTACTATTTTGGACGAGGTCATGGAAGAGCGGCAAATCACGGAAGTGGAGGTGTGGGTTTTGGAAGAGACAAAGTGTCGGTTACGTGAGATTGAGAGTTTCCATCAACGTGATTTGAAGCAAAAAGCTCGATGTAATTGGGCTACGTGTGGGGATGATAATTCATGGTATTTTCACGGTTTTATTAACAAACGCAAGGCGACAAACTATTTCCGTGGATTGATGGTTCGCAGGTTGTGGGAGACAAAACCGAATATTATTAAACGTGAAGTCCTGCGTTTTTTAGCTCCAAGTTCAAAGAGACTATGCCTCGAAGACCGAAGATGGTGGTCTATGGGTTGAAGATGGTTCAGGCCGATGACTCAACTGATTTGATTAAGTTGTTTTCGGTTCAAGAAATTAAAAACGCGATTTTTGACTGTGGCGCGGATAAAGCACCGGGGCCAGACGATTTCAACTTCCGGTTTATACGGACGTTTTGGGATGTATTCGAGAAGGATTTTATGGATATCGTGAATCGGTTTCACTCAGTAGGGAGGTTCAGCGCGGGGGTTGCTTCTTCGTTCATTACTCTCATTCCGAAGGTGGGAAATCCGGTTAATCTTGGGGATTTTCGGCCGATCAATCTTATAGGTTGCATTAGTAAGGTGGTGTCCAAGGTGTTGGCGAACCGGTTACGCTGGGTTATGACTAAAGTGGTTTCCGAAAATCAGTCCGCATTTTTAACTGGCAGGTACATTCTTGACGACCCTATTATGACTAATGAGGTTCTAGCTTGGGCGAAAAAACGTGAAAAAAAAGTGTTTGTATTCAAGATTGATTTTGATAAAGCATATGATAATGTGAATTGGGATTTCTTGATATCGGTTTTTGAACAAATGGCTTTTCCTTCAAAGTGGTGTGATTGGATACGTGGGATATTGGTCTCAGCTAGATCTGCGGACTTGGTGAATGGATCGCCTACGTTTGAGTTTGGTTGCCAGAAAGGTATTCGCCAGGGCGACCCGATTTCTCCTTTTTTGTTTATTATTTGGATGGAGGCGTTTTCTGGCTTAATGAATAATGTGACAACTCGCATTTTAGAACCGTCTCTTGTATTACGTGTTAACTTGTTTGGACTATACGTGACTAGTTGACGTGTTTGTTGGTAATGGAATATTATGTTTTGTTATGCTATGTGTTACGTAATTGCATATAAATATTATAAGCTCGGTTGCACAACACTTGTTCGGTCACACGAGCCCTTTGGGCCGTGCACTTCTCCCTCTCGGCTCACTCTATTGGACTCGAGACCTCAAGGGCAGCCCAGTGTTGGGTTCGGCCCACTTCTTTTGTTCACCTACACTTAGTAACATTGGGGTTTAATTCCTCATAATTTACAAAACACTTTTCACACACACAAACCCTAGGAGCTCTCTCTCTCTCTCTCTCTCTCTCGTTTTTCCTTGGAACCGGACGGCAGCCCCACCCGAAATCAACCATCTCGAGCAATCTAGGATTCTCGGTTTTCTGGTTAATGTTAATTCTTGATTGATTGCTATGTTTGATGTCATGTTACGAACTAGGGTTTCATGCTAGTGATGCTTATCGATGATATTATGTGTTTGGTTTAGAACTAAGTGATATGTGATGATGTTTTTATAAATCGGTTTGCATGATTTAGAACCGAATGGATATGTATAATCGGCTGCTACATGTATGAGTATGATCATTACTAAATTAATCAAGTTGGAGTGATTAGGGTTGCATGATAGTCCTTAAACCCATTAATCATATGACCTGATTGTATGTCCCTTATGATAATGATTTACTGTTCATGGATTGATGATGATTGCGATGATATGAACGTGTTTGAATGTGAATAATTGTGATTTGATCTGATTGTGAAACTGCCAAAACTGTTAGCAATTGTTACGGAAATCATGAGCTGCAATTAAGGAAATCAGTTACAATCTGCTAGTCTCGACACGGATTGCGAGTCGAGAACGCATGGTCTCGACTCGAGACCACAGCACCGACACAACCAGCACAACCCGAGACCACGGTTGCGGGTCCGGTTGCGACTCGAGACCGTGTAGTCTCGACTCGTACATGATGACCCGAGACCTCCTTGTTGCGACTCGAGACATTGAGGCCGGCACAACTCGAGACCCCACTGTCTCGACTCGAGATCTCTAGTCTCGACTCGAGACCACGAACATGGGCACACTGTTTTGGACTTTGCACACTGTACGAGCCCAACCATTTGGGCCGCATGCTTGGACTTGTTTACGTGACTGTTCTGTTGATGAACTGCCATAATTATACGTGCATGCTATGATCGTTACCTGTGTACAATACATGTAGAATATACGTGCACTACTTGAATACGAACCTAACTCATATGGTAACCATGGTAGGACGTGGTTGACCACTATATAGCTTAATTGAACTTTGTTGTGTATCTGCCGAGCAAACCAAGGTGAGTTCACACCCTTACCAAGGCATGGGATTCCCGGTGGGTGGGGAATGGGATTGAAGGAAAAGGTTGATGAATTATTTGGATTACACTGTTACTAGACTATCTACCATCGTCCTCGGTTGTGAAGGACCCTTACGTAAAACCTACGTAATACTTGTGCTTACCACTGTCCTCAGGGTTCGAGGGAAACTTACATAAAACCTACGTAAACTTATACCTACTACTGTCCTAGAGTTATGAAGGATACTTACGTAAAACCTACGTAAACCCCCGCGTACCACTGTCCTCGGGATAAGAAGGACACTTACGTAAAACCTACGTAAACCTCGTATGTACTACTGTTCTCGGGTTAAGAAGAACACTATGGTTACCAATAGTCTAGTGTGTATACAATGTGGGAAGCCCCCACCAATAGAACATACTATCGGCCTAGTAGAGCCACCTGTTATAGCATGAACATACTATTACGAACTTACTTACTGTGAACTCGCTCAACTAGTTGTTGACTCTCTGTTACATGCCTTGCAGGACCATAGGTACTTGGAGCTTGCACGGGGGACGCGATCGTTGTGGGCACATGGACTGTTGAGTTCCATGATAAATATTTACTTATGAGAACATGATACTTATGTTGGGTTTTTACATTAATGCTTCCGCTACACTATTGATTATGTTTGGTTTTGAAAACACCATTCGTATTGATGAATGACATTTACTATTTATACTTTTGTTCAATATGATTGGTGGCTTGATCCTGGTCATGTCACGCCTCCAAGAGGTGGTACTCCGCGTGTGGATTTTGGGGGTGTGACAAATAAGGCATGCGACATAGGCGTTTTTGATGGTGTACGGCTTCCTAATGATGGTCCGGTTCTTTCACATTTTTATATGAAGATGATGCTATATTAATGGGAGAATGGTCCGAATTCAATTTCGTTAACATGAAAAGGATCCTGAGAATATTCTTTTTATGTTCGGGATTGAAAATTAATTTAAATAAGTCGGTTTTGTATGGAGTTGGGGTTGATAGTGAAGAGTTAAAGATTCAAGCCGAGGGTCTGGGTTGTAAAGCTGGTGAGATTCCTTTTGTGTATTTGGGAATAAAGGTGGGGGCTAATATGAATAGGATTGCAAATTGGGACCCGGTACTGAACACTTTCAAACGAAGGTTGTTGACATGGAAAGCTAATACCTTATCTATCGGTGGTCGGGTTACGTTAATTAAATCGGTCCTTGACAGTTTGCCTACATATTATTTCTCTATGTTCAAAGCGCCGGTGAAAATAATTAATACGTTGGAAGGTCTTATAAGGCGCTTCCTATGGGGCGGTTCGGACGAGGTGAGGAAGATGAGTTGGGTGGCGTGGGAAATAGTCACAAAGCCCATTCGGGAGGGTGGATTCGGTGTTGATGCACGGAATGTCTGTTGACTGCGTCTACTAAAAGTCTGAAGTCAAGATTGGTCAAGAGGGGGTCAAACTGTAAATATTATGCAAAATAGTAGTCGGTCCGCTTATTTGTCAGTATATATACTCTGGACCGCTTTTATGTCATGTTGGACCGCTCTTGTGTCATTGTGTGGATCGCTTTTGTGTCAAGTGATCTGGTCCGCTTATATGGCCTGTCACATAAACGAACCAGGAACACTATAAATAGGTCAGAGCGGTTCATAACTGAAGTAGGTGTGTGTGTGTGCTTAGGAGCCGAAACTCTGTCAAAATCTCATCAGAAAGCAATAAACAGATAGGAATTGAAATGATAAGCTGTTGTAACTTCATATATGTTGATTCCGCCTTCATACATGAAGATGAGCTACCCTGACTGACTTTTCGAGTCAAAGAATGGTCCAACAAGTGGTATCAGAGCTCAGGACGAGGAGTTCATACTACTACAGCATAGATCTGCAGAAATCTCTCTTTTCTACTCACTTTCTCTCATACTTTTTCAGTTTCTAGTAGTTCCAACGGTCAAAATTGTCTGAAATTTGAGTATAACGTATAAAACACACTAATAACAAACCCTAGAAAGTCTCAGGTTAAAATTCGGACTAAAAATGGTCAAAATCAGTTAAAAACTGTGGTCCGCTTTTACGGACATCGCGAGATTTTGGACCGCTTTTGTGACACTTTCTGGTCCGCTGTTACGTACATCACTTGGCCCGCTCGAACGATCATAGTCTGGATCGCTCATAAGTTTGTTGTTGGCTTGCTCGAACAGACATAATTGGTTTGGTCCGCTCGAACGGACATAGTTGGATCGCTTTTCTGACATCTTGTGGTCCGCTCGAGAGAACATATTTGGTATTGTCTGGTCCGCTTATTCGGACACATACTGGTTCGCTTGTACTGTAGTCTGTGTTTTGGGTTCGCTTATTTGAACCTAATCAGTTCGCCTTTCTGTCACTTATACAAGATTGATCCGCTTTTGTGGTTCTGTTTTTCAAAAATCTCGAAAATTTTTCTAAGTGTTGGTTGATTTTGCAGGTACGATCAAAATGGATGATATTTTCATGAATCTGTTCAGCGATATGTATGCATTCACGAGTAGTTCGGGAAACAACGATACATCTTCGAACAATACAAATGAGAATCAATCAAAGGAGAAAAAGAAGGAAGCTTGGGAGTCTGAGAGTGCATTCGGTACATTCAACAAACCTCCGAAGCTTATCGCAATCGAGGAATATAGCCGTTGGTCGAGAAAATTTGAGGATTGGTTGATGGCTTTCGCGTTTGCAAGTTGGAAGAGTTTGAAAAATGGATATGTTCATGGAGACAAAAGTGGAGAAACTTTATCATCAGCTGACGAAATTGAATCTTTTGTGGCAGAGCAAAAGTGTGTGGCATTATTGTTTCAATCGGTGCGAGAAGATATCATTTCGCTGATAGATTACTCCAATGCTAAAGATTTGTGGGAAAAACTTGAAAAGAAGTGTCTTGGTAGCAAAGAGATTGTAAAAAATAAAACGAAACTTCTTAGAAAAGAGTTTGACATGTTTAGTTGTCTTAAAAATGAATCGGTTTGTAAAATGATTGAAAGGTTCGGTCATCTGAAGCTGGAACTTGCACGACATAAGATTACGTATTCTGATGAAGAACTTGTTGACAAACTGTTTGATTCATTACCAGATGAAGTGGATTGGAGATACTACGCACTGATGTTGAAGAACACTATTGCTCCTGAAAATTTGACTCCAGATGTTGTGATTGAGAGACTTGAAAGTCATGAGCTTGAATTGAAGAAAACTTACAAAGTCAATCACTCATCCTATCAGCAAAACTTGGATCTTTACTATCCGAAAAGCTTGATGCCGAAAGCTATCTCTCCGAAAACTGCATTTTCTGCTGAGAATGTTTCTTCAGCAAACAAAGAAAGTCAAAGCAGTTCAAACAGTGGAAGCCACAGTGGTTATCACGGTGGATCTTCATCTTCTGAAAAACGTTCTGATGCAAAGTTTTCGTGCAACATCGCGATAGATCTAAAGAACGCACAGAATTTTGATGAAGAGTCGGCCAAGCAACAAATGGTTTTTCTAGCGTCTGTGTTGGAGTCCTATGAAGGTTTGGTGGCCGGAAAGATCGGGAACACAAATCTGACAAAAGAAGACTACGATCAGATAGACCCGGAGGAAATGGAACTGATAGATATTCGTTGGGCGATGGCAAGTGCTGTTCGACGTGCTCAGCGTTTCATGGAAATTACCGGGAGGAAGACAATCGGAGGTCCGTCTACAAAGCTGGGGTTCGATAAGTCAAAGGTGACATGTTTTAAGTGTAAACAGAAGGGTCATTTCAAGAGGGAGTGCAGAAATGCGTATGCAGATGAATCAGAGAATCCATTTCGAGACGACTATTACAAGAAGGCAATCTACCATCAGAATAAATCCGAGCCGCCCAGATTGAAGCAACAGGAAGAGAACAGAGACAAATCGAGGGCTCTAGCTGTGACTTATGATGATGAGGGTTATGATTGGAGCAAAGAGGTTTTGCCGGAAGAAGATGCTGTTGGTTATGCTTTCATGGCAAAGAATGAGCCTATTCCATGGAAAGATAATCGAACAGAGGAACAGAAGTATAAATACCGGAAGATGGTTGCTGAAAACAAGATTATCAGACTTTCTGGTGTATATCTAGAGGCAAAAAGAGCGAATAGATGGGATCCAGACAGAGAGTGCTATCTTAATAAGTATGGCAACATTGCAATTGATGACAAAACGCTTGATATCGAGGCCATCATCAAGGAGTATAAAGAAGAAGATGAATATTAGCAGCACAAGTGGTGGGGAACACCAACGTCAAAGATGATTGAAGAAGAGAAAGAGAAAGAGAAAGAGGAGAAAGAAAAGAAAGAAAAAGAAGAGATTGATGAAGTGAAAAAGATTGATACGGGCTTGATCGATGTTACGCAGGAGTTGACAGCTGAAAATCTGGGAAAGATGGCTGACAAAGTGCTAGCTGCAAAAGCACTTGAGGTAGATTCTAATTTTGTTTCTGAATCTAAGGATCAGGTCAGTCCAAATGTGTCAGCTAATGCGTCAGGTAAGAAGATTGATGGAAACATTGACTGCAAAAATTGCACAAAAGAATGCAATTTCTGTAGCACTGTCACGTACCTCAACAATGAGAAAATTAAAAACCTGACAGCTAAGGTCAGCAGTGTTGAGGATCAAATACTCGGTCGTGACAAAACTGTGAGAGCTTCAACTGAACGGATCAAAGAGTTAACTTCTCAAATGGAAAAAGATAAAATTGATCATGAAAAGGTTAAAACTGAAAATGAAAAGTTAATTCTTGAAAACCGTAAAATTTCTGAAAATTTTGAAAAGCTCAAAACCACAGTTAAAGAAAGTGATGAACGAAATGGTAAAATGTTTAAAGAAAATGAACATTTGCGAGCTGTGGTGAGAATAAAAGAAGAATCAATTAATAAACAACTGGATGAGATCGCTAAATTGAAATTTAAAGTTCAAGAAGCTGAAATAGAGAATGAGCGAATTCAGTTGAAACTTAACAGTTATAACTCTGCAAGCTTTGTGTTGCAGCATATTGTTCCTAAACCTATAGGAAAAAACAAAGCTGGCGAGGATGTGTTTTCAGATGGTACCGGTGTAGGGTTTCACAAAGTTCCACCGCCGATTTTGCACAATTACACTAAAAAGGAATCTGGGTTGGTTGAACTTGAGGAAGAAAGTGATGTTACACTTCCTGAAAACATTGATGTCACGTTCACGTCTTCCAATGACGAGGGTGTCCAAAGTGATGTGGTGAAAAGTGTGGTAGACAATGTGCTTAAACCGGATTGTGACACTTCTGAGGAGGATGGGTGTTTTCTAGACAGATACATTCCGAAACAAAAGTCCAAGAACAACTTAGATGAAGAATCAAACCTTGTCATGTACAAGATGATGGGTTCGGATAAGTTTTTTTTCGGATTCAGAGTTTCCGATCGAGAAAGTTAACTTGAACAAATTGACAAATGTTTTCAAACTTGTTGAAGTCGAATTGTCAGCAGTGAGTACTCTGAGTCGAAAGAAAGACAGGGTTTACAACAAGAAAACTGGTTATCCACCGCGTTTTTACAATAACAATAGAAACAATTGGTCGGGTGGTTATCAGGGGGGTAAACTGTTTCAGAAAAGGAATGTTTCACACAAGAGGTTTGTCGAAAAGAAAAAAATTGTGAACAGTTCAAGTTCACTTGCTGATGAAGAAAAAGAAATTTTTTTAAAATCAAACAAAGAATTTTTTGAGAAGAGAGCTTCGCAGGCTCAGTCTGAAGGCACGAGTCGAGTAGCTGATACTCGTACTTGTTTTAGATGTGAACAAGTTGGTCATATTGCACGAAAGTGTACATATGTGAAGCCTAGGACTGAAGCTGTGAAGGTTCAACAAAAGAAGGTTGATGTGAAGGGTAAAGCACCAATGTATGTTGAGAAGAAAGTGGTTGAGAAGCAAAACGTTAAAATCAACGACGTAAAAGCAAAAACTGAACCTGTAAAGAAGTTGGTAACTCAAAATGATAAATTTTATAGAAGGGCTGCAGAAACTCAACAGGTGTGGAAACCAAAAATTGAATCAAAAATTGAGAAGAAAGTTACAAATTCTGAAGAGAAAAAGGCTGAAGAGCCAATTATTGTTGATTATGATGCAAATTTTCCGCCACTTAAGGCTGAAAATTTCAAAATTCAAATTGCGAGAGTCAAGGTTGCACCTAAGGCTGATGAGGCCTGGGTGGACTCAATGTTTGACTAAACAGTTTGAATTGCCGGACCTTCCTAGATTGCGAAGCATGAGTCGGCATCTTTCTTGAAGTTGTTTTAAATGATGATTTGTTATGTGCAGGATCTTCCAAAACTTGTATCCAGGTGGATAATGGATAGTGGAGCATCAAGGCATATGACAGGGAAGACCGCATTGCTGTATGATGTGAATAACATTAACGGTGGTTATGTGGGTTTTGCGGGTAATCAAGGAGGTAGGATCATAGGTGAAGGAACATTGTCAAATGGCATTATAACGTTTGAGAGAGTTAACTACATTGCTGAGCTGGAGAACAACCTGCTGAGTATCTCCCAGATCTGTGACAGGATGTATACTACTCATTTCACCGACAAAGAATGTTTGATCCTGAAACCAGGATTTGTGATACCTGAAGAGTGGATCATCATGAGGGCACCAAGAGTCAACGATCTGTACGTGTTGGACATGAGTGTTGCTACTACAACCACGGGTCAGGCTCATTGTTTTGTGTCTAGAGCAACGGAAAAAGAGTCAAGGTTATGGCACCGAAAGATGGGGCATATTCACCTAAGGAAAATGAATCACTTGGTACATAATGATTTGGTTACTGGAGTGAATATTAAAGGTTTTCATCTAGAGGGGGAGTGCATAAGTTGTGTTAAAGGCAAACAAAAGAAAAAGTCACACCCTACAAAGCAAGTCAATTCAGTTTCAAGACCTTTGGAAAGACTTCACATGGATTTGTTTGGACCAGTGAATGTCAAGAGTCACAGGAGATTTATACTGTTTGGTCGTGACTGATGATTATTCCAGATTTTCTTGGGTGATGTTTTTGAAATCAAAAGATGAAACTTTTGATAGTTTGATGGCATTGTTTAAGAAAATTGAGAATCTGTACCAGAGGCCAATCTGTAGAATTCGCAGTGATAATGGTACTGAATTCAAAAACAGTAAGATGGAAGAATTTTGTGATGAAAGAGGTATACTGCATGAGTTTAGTGCTCCGTACACTCCACAGCAAAATGGAGTTGCAGAACGCAAAAACCGGACGCTAATCGAGACAGCCAGAACGATGCTTGCAGACTCTAAGTTACCAATTAATTTCTGGGCTGAAGCTGTTTCTGCTACATGTTATACTCTCAACAGAGTTCTTACTGTAAAGAAGTTCAACAAGACGTGTTTTGAGCTACTCAATAAACGCAAGCCGAATTTGAAGTATCTAGAACCGTTTGGGTCACCCTGTACGGTGATAGAGCCTCAAGGAAAGTTTGGTCCGAAGAACGTTGAGGGAATCTTTGTGGGTTATTCAAGTCCTTTGCGACGTGTCTTCATTCCAAGCGACAAGCAGATTATTGAGGCAGCAAATGTTGAATGTCAAGGGTACACTATGCCGCCACAGAATCCTGGTGATTCATGGCGTTATCATTATGACAAACTTTGGGATTCGTTTGACATGAGAGAAGAATCAGAGGAAGAAGAAGATTTCTTTGATGAGCTGGATATTTTGCGAGAGTACGAGTCGCAACTCAGGTTTCCAGCGGAGTATTCTAGAAGACCTCGGGAAACTTCAAATGACGATGAAGCAGGTCCTAGTAATGCTGGTGAAAATGATGATGAAGTTGCTCCTGGTAATCAGTCGGAGGTGAATGATGATCAAGAAGCTGAAAATATGCCAGTTTTTGACCATGGTGATTCAGATCTTGAGGGGGAGCAGATCCAGTTGTCAAGTCAAACAAACCAAGTTGGTGATCAAGATGCAGAGCAGAATGTTACTAATCTGGAGGGAAATGTAGAAGTTCCAAGCGACGTGATGCCGCGAACTCTTTCTTATCATCCAGAGGAGTTGATAATAGGAGAATTGCAATCGGGCGTTCGCACGAGACGTCAAATTGACCAGGGCTTAACGTGTTTTTATTCTACAGTAGCACCTTTACAAACTGAATTTTCATTAAGTTGTTTTATCTCGCAGGTCGAACCAAGAACTTACAAAGAGGCGCTTACTGAAGACTCTTGGGTCATCGCGATGCAAGAAGAGTTAAGTCAGTTTGAAAAGTTGGGGGTGTGGAAGTTAGTTGATTTACCGGATGGTCAAAGGAAAATCAATACAAAATGGGTTTTCAAATGTAAGCGGGACGATAGAGGAGTGGTTGTAAGGAACAAAGCTTGACTCGTTGTTCAGGGCTTTAGTCAACAGGAGGGGATTGATTTTACCGAAGTCTATGCTCCTGTCGCACGACTAGAGGCTATCAGAATTTTCCTAGCATTTGCGTCTTGGAAGAATTTCAAAGTATTTCAGTTAGATGTTAAATCAGCGTTTCTTTATGGGAAGGTCAAAGAGGAGGTTTATGTTGGTCAGCCGCCGGGCTTTACTGACCCAATCCACAAAAACAAAGTTTATCTGCTGGACAAAGCGTTGTATGGTCTACATCAGGCGCCGAGAGCCTGGTACGAGACTTTGTCTCAACACCTACTCGCTAACCAGTTCATACGTGGAAAAGTGGATGCCACTCTCTTCACTAAAGTCGTTGATGGTCATCTTCTGATAGTACAAATTTATGTGGACGATATAATTTTTGGGTCAACAAATGAGAAATTATGCAAAGATTTCGAACAGGTGATGAAGAAGAAGTTCGAAATGTCATCAATGGGGGAGATGAAATTCTTTCTGGGTCTACAAGTTGAACAACTTCCTGAAGGAATTTTCATTCATCAAACGAAGTACGTGCATGATATTCTAGAGAAATTTGGAATGTCAAGTTCTACTCCAGCTACTACCCCACTTGCGACTAATCATGGGATTCACCCAGATCTCACCGGAGACAGGGTTGATGAGACACTTTATCGATCCATGATAGGTTCTTTGATGTACCTAACTGCTTCACGTCCTGACATCATGTACCCAACGTGCCTCGCAGCAAGATTTCAGTCTAACCCGAGAGAATCGCACATGATTATTGTCAAGAGGATATTACGTTACCTAAAAGGTACTCCGTCATTGGGGTTATGGTATCCTAGAAAAGGCGATTTTACACTCGAAGGGTATTCCGATTCAGATTTCGGATGTTGCAAAGTCAACGCGAAATCAACAACTGCAGGATGCCAGTTCTTTGGTCCGAGATTGGTTACTTGGCAGTGTAAGAAACAAACATCTGTGGCGCTATCTACATGTGAAGCGGAGTATGTTTCTGCTAGCAGTTGCTGCTCTCAGATCCTGTGGATACAGCAACAGATGCGCGACTACGGTTTGCAGTTTCTTAACACACCTCTGTTTGTTGATAATGAGGTCGCAATTAATATAACTAAAAATCCAGTACATCACGCTAAAACTAAACATATCGAGATTCGTCATCACTTTATTCGCGATTGCTTCGAGAAAAAGTTGATACGAATTGAGAAAATCCACACTGACGAACAAAAAGCTGATTTGCATACCAAAGCTTTTGATAAAAATCGGTTTCAATATTTGTTAAAACTTAATGGTATGAAATTGCTTTCGGTGTCGGATGGGGTTGTGAGCGTTGATGAGAGTACTGTTGCGGATGAAGATGAGAAACAGTCTGCGATGGTTTGTCGGTTTTTTACGTGTTTTGGTATTTAGGGGGGAGATAGATAGTTGTACATAGTTTATTTTCAGGAAAAATACAAAAACAGTAAAAAAAATGCAAAAATCCAAAAACATGATAAAATTGAAAAAGAGCTTGTGTATATAGGGAAAATGATAGTACATCAGCTAGACAATTACAGTATGCTAAAGATTTGGAAAGACAAAATGAGTTAAACAGTCTCACTAACGATGTGTCGATAGGTTTTCGTACATTTAGTAGATTTATTCTGGATATAAATCTAAAATTTCAAACTGGTGAAATTCGTGGGGAACACTACTTGGATATATAGGTAACCCCTGAAATCTCGTTTGAAAGGTCTCGTATTCTGATATACTAGGTGGTTATACTCTATGATGTCTGGGGTATTATTCCGGGACTTCTGCTGAACGATAGTTCTGACCTAGTCCTTGGCTAATACTTCATCTAAAATGCTTGAAATATAGCATGAAGCCCTCAGCTGATTAGACAATAAAATTGATAATCAGTTGTTGTAGCTGAAAAGATCCTCTAAAGGGGACACACTGCAAAGTCGAAGCTGATATCTCTCTGCTGAACGGAAGTTCTGACCTGAGATCCCTCAGTTCTCGCATTTAACCCCTAATTTATGTACAGACATCATTGTAGTATTCTTGCCCGTAAGACTGAATATTGGGATTCTGGATACGGGAGTATATTCAAGAGGTGGAACACATGAATTGATCTATGTTCTTAAAACACTTAAACAGTATCCTGAATAGATTGAAGTTTGTGTGAGAATTTAAGATGGATCAGTATATCGACAATCGAGGTGAATTGTTTAAGTCTGAATATGTAATATAGCTTAACGGTACTTGTAATCTGTCTGAAAAGCTGATATGATTCCCTGACACGCTCACCAAAAATAAGTTGTAAATAGTTTATTTTCTGCAATTTAAGTTTTCTGTTATTTCATTTCTTAGTTTAGATCATTTTAAAATCCAAAAAGATTTTATTTCTGCTTTATTTTAGACAAACTAGAGTAGAAAGTTGATTGTCGGATTCTAGAAAGATGAAGCAGATACAGGAGATTCTGAGCTGAAGATCGAGGAGAGCTTACATTGTTGCAAATGTGTTTTGTTTTCAAAGTCAAAACAAGTTCATTAAATTGATACTTGTTATTTTAAAAAAAATTTTTGAAAAAATTGAAAAATAGTTTTACTAAATCAGTTTGATTCGTCAAAAGATCAACCAGGGTCATTAAATTGAACTTGGTAGATTAATCAAGTATTCAGGGTCATTAACTTGAACTTGAAAACTTGAGTGGATTTCTAAAGCTGATTGAATTAGTGTTTATTGTTAAAAAAAATAGATTGTAATGTTATTGGTTGAGAAACAGGTTTGGAGACTTTATTTCCCAACGGAAGCAAATTGTTAAAGCTTGAACCAGATATCTCAAGATTCCAGCATACTGAGAGGGGAAGTCTGTGAAAGGGGGAGTCTGGATCGACAGCTATTGGGAAGTTGATGTTAGAGTAAGGTGTTAATGCTGAAACCTGTGAAGAATGCTTGTGAGAAAACAGAGTTGAGGAAAAGACTAAGACTGAAGACTATGGAACTGAAGACTGATAAAGACTACGTCAACATCCAAGGGGGAGTCTGTTGATGCACGGAATGTCTGTTGACTGCGTCTACTAAAAGTCTGAAGTCAAGATTGGTCAAGAGGGGGTCAAACTGTAAATATTATGCAAAATAGTAGTCGGTCCGCTTATTTGTCAGTATATATACTCTGGACCGCTTTTATGTCATGTTGGACCGCTCTTGTGTCATTGTGTGGATCGCTTTTGTGTCAAGTGATCTGGTCCGCTTATATGGCCTGTCACATAAGCGAACCAGGAACACTATAAATAGGTCAGAGCGGTTCATAACTGAAGTAGGTGTGTGTGCTTAGGAGCCGAAACTCTGTCAAAATCTCATCAGAAAGCAATAAACAGATAGGAATTGAAAGGATAAGCTGTTGTAACTTCATATATGTTGATTCCGCCTTCATACATGAAGATGAGCTACTCTGACTGACTTTTCGAGTCAAAGAATGGTCCAACATTGGGGATAACTCGGTTGGATGTGAATATTATGGCATTGCTTGGTAAATGGTTGTGGAGGTTCTATAGTGAGCAACATGCGTTATGGAGGAGAGTTATAATGTCTATCCATGGTGCTAGCCGAAGTTGGGGAGTTGCGCCGGTTAATAGCTCTATTACCGGTGTTTGGAAGAATTGTGTGACGCATTGGAATAAACATAAAGTCCAAGGCGTCGGTTTTAATAGTATGATTCGGGGTCAACTTGGAAATGGGAAGCAAATTCGGTTTTGGTTAGACGCGTGGGTGTGCGATGAGCCGTTAAAAGACAAGTTTCCTTCTTTGTTCATGCTTGAAAGGAATAAGCGGGCATTTGTTTGTGACAGATTGCAATTACAAAACAATGTATTGGGGCTGACTTGGGAATGGAGCCGAGCTCCTAATTCTGTGGAAGAGATCGACGCCAAACAACAACTTATGTTGATTCTTGATGTGCGGTTACAAGACATTCAAGATAGGTGGGTTTGGAGAGTTGGTGACGATCTTGGCTTCACCGTGGCATCGGTCAAGAAGTGGTTACGTGGAGCGGATAATAATAATACATGACGCTTTGATTTCACGTGGAGCAACTGGGTCCCTATCAAATGTAATATTTTTATGTGGAGAGCGTTTTTTTGGATCGTCTTCCTACTAAGGTGGCTTTGATGAGACGTGGCATTTGGTTAGATAGTCAACATTGTAATTGGTGCGAGAGCAGTGAAGAATCTATTGAGCATCTCCTGACGGGTTGCGGGTTTGCAGCAGGTATCTGGCAAGGTATTTCGACATGGTGCAAGATTCCAGGTACGTTTTTTGTTTCATGTCAATGATTTGGTGGAATGGCACGAGCATTGTGACACAACCAGGAATAAGAAGATGGTGCTTCATGGGATTATTATAATTGCCTGTTGGAGGATCTGGAAGGCGAGGAATGAATCTATATTTTCGGGTAAGGAGCCGAAGGTTGTGGACATGATAGCGGACATTAAGACCTTGGGTTTTTTGTGGTATAAACATAGGTTTAAAGGTGGTGTCGTTGATTGGGATAGATGGTGTTCTTTTGATGTGATGTAATGTACTTTGTGGTTTTCGGCTTCCTTTTTTCCGTCTTGGAAATAGGTGGCTGGTGTTTTTGGTGTTTCTTTTAATGAAAGTTAAGTTTTTTAAAAAAAAAAAACCTTAAATATATCTTGATAAAAGAAAAATAATGTGATATTTATGAAATTAACATCACATTCACTGTAAAACATATGAAATAAAGAACAAGTTTAACTAAAATAAAATAAAGATGTCAATTATGTCATAACTAAACAATTTATCAATTATGATATAAACTAACAGACATCATTAATAACTCCTCATTTTGTTTTGTTGGCTCTTTCAGACCAGTAACAAATTCATAACTTTACAGGTCATGGTAGGTGATATAATTCTTTACAAAACCACTTTAATATATTGTAATCCTCTATTAGTCATGCACAGCATTGTAGTGAGGACTTAATTATTGATAGGTTTAATTAGATTAATTAATTAAAATTTATTATTGTTAAAATATTTAAAAGAAAAATAAAAATACCCAATTATAATTGGACTTTGTATGCTCCTTAAAGATTGCCGTTAGAATTGGCCATTGCCATTGCCAACTCAAAGGTTGACCTCCTCAAAACAAAGCTATCATCATTTTCCCGCATAATGCGACACATGGGCTCACAATTAACTTAGATGAACTATCCTTTAGTTGATCACAAAGATGTAGCTTTAGTTATACAAACACACAAAAGGAAAACATGAATACAGTCTTTAACCTGTTAGGACTCAAAAATTCTATTAAATAAACATATACTTATCCTAACCCTTATTTAAAGTTCAAACAACTAATTATTTGATAAATACTAAATATACTCAAAATAACTCTATCTTCAAACCATCCTTATCCTACGCGTTTTACTAAGTTAGGCTTAACTTCATTTAATCCATACATATGATAAAACAAAAACTAGGATGAAAGGTACATGTATCTCGAAAAAAATTACTTGTATACAATGTTTTGTTCGTTTATGGGTTTTACCTTAAAATAAGTTGCTAACAACAAAACCAATAAAACAAAAACTAAAAAAGTACAATTAGTCTCAGTTACATGAGTTATAAAAACGACATATCAGATCAGGGTTATATAATGCATCACATGGGGTTCAGGTCAAAACGTTTTCTTATGAACGGCCAATTTCTTTTTATTCTTTTCGTCTGTGTGACTTGAACTCAAGACTTTTATTTTTTAAAGTGTTTAAAGGTTTTGCCTTTGTCAATGGACCACCACCCATTGGTTTCAGGTCAAAACGTTAATGTTAAAAACAGGGGCACAAGATTTAAGGGGTGGGGAGGGGCGCCCGACCCCCCGAACTTTTCGGTCAGTAGTGTATTATATATGTACGTTTCGTATAGGATTTTGTAGGTATATACGTTTTCGACCCCCCGGTTTTATAAAAAATATAGGTATATATGTTTTCGACCCCCCGGTTTTAATTTTTTTTATTTATATAGCCCAAATAAAATATTTAATTAGCCCAAATCATTATATTTGGTAGAATACTAGAATATATATTATATAGGCAAAAGATCAAATACAAATAATCTTAACATACTAAACATACAAATTGAAGAAAACCCAAAAAGACAAGGTGGCATTTTTGTAATTACCACCAACTATCAAAGTTACAACCAAAAATACCTAAAAAAACACAAATTTTTTTTTAACATTTTTTATTAAAAAATCGCTACATTTCGTTAGCAAAAAAAAAAAAAAAAAAAAAATTTTTTTTGCTGCTACTAAAAGTAGCGATTTTTTAATAAAAAATGTTAAAAAAATAAAATAAAATAATTTATGTGTTTTTTTTATTTTTTTAGATTTTTTTAGGTTTTTTGAGGGGTTTAGTTTTTAGCATTTTAGCTTGGGTGGGGGGGGGGGGTTAGGTTTTTTTAGGTTTTTGGGGTGGGGTGGGGGGGGGGGTTAGGTTTTTTTAGGTTTTTGGGGTGGGGTGGGGGGGGGGGTTAGGTTTTTTTTTAGGTTTTTTTTGGGAGGGGGGGGGGTTAGGTTTTTTTAGGTTTTTGGGGGGTGGGGGGGAGTAGGTTTTTTTAGGTTTTTGGGGGGTGGGGGGGGGGGGGTTTAGGTTTTTTTTGGGGGTGGGGGGAGTGGTTAGGTTTTTTCAGGTATATTTGTAGAGTAACTTTGATAATTATTGATAATTACAAAAATGACACCTTGTCTTTTTGAGTTTTACTTCAATTTGTATGTTTAGTATGTTAAGATTATTTGTACAAGAACTTTACCCATATTATATAACCCAAATCAAATCATTATATAGCCCAATTTAAAAGCTCACTTTATCAAAAAAAAAAAACCCAAATTCGTTTACTTTGGGACATCGAGCAGAAGAACAGAAGCCACAAGCCAGAACTGCAGAAGGGGGGAAAAACGAAGGTTCCAAAACTGTTCGACTTCAGCTTCTTGTTCGAGAAGAGAAGCCAAAACGATGCTCGTTGTTGTGGTCTTGTACTCTTGTTCGACTTCTTCAATCTTCATAAGGTTAAAAGTATGTGTTTTTTTATCTTAGGTTTAATTTAGGGCTGCAATTTATGTGATTTAATTTGAAATTAGGGGTGAAATTGGTCCGAATTTTTGCCCTAAACTTGTTGAATATTTCTGTAACTATGTCTAATTTTATTTGTTTAATCTTATTGTGATTTGATTTAGATAGAAATTAGAGTTTAAAATTTAGGGTGATTTGCTAACTTATTTTGTTATTAGATTATGCTATGGGTAAGAATAAAATGATAACTTCTTTTTTAATGTTTGAGAACTTTTTATTTGATATTAATGTTTGACCTGACCCGACCCGAATCGAATCACCGACGTCCGACCCGAACATACACCTCGAAACTACGCGATAGAAATTTTTTTTAGGTCCGTTACCTTCCGACCCCCCAAACTTTTTTTTTCAAGCTTCACCACTGGTTAAAAAAATGTTTAACACATGCTTTTTATAGTTCCATATGAGTTCACCCTCTGTATTATTTATTATGGTGCAAAGTGAAGATGTCGAGCAACGGTAGCGTCAACGACGGTGGTTGTGTAACGTCAATGAAGGTGAAGGCAATACATTGATTCTGATGAGGTCGATGAAAACCGATATGTGAAAATAAAGCAAACAAGGGCGTAGCTTTGTGGGGGCGGGAGGGGGCGGCCGACCTCCCGAATTTTTCGCTCAGTAGTGGAGAGTATGTAGTTTTCGTATAGAAATTTTTTGGTATATACGTTTTTTACTCCCCGGTTTTATAGAAATTTTTGGTATATACGTTTTCGACCACTCGATTGGAAATCTCAAGATTCGCCACTGAAAGCAAATATACATTTCTACTGTTAATTATATATTCAAAGTAACTAGTTGTTTGATGACATGCTTATATTATATATAAGTAAATATTGTTGGAAAACTAAAACTAGACGATTTTATATTTGAAAAGGGATATTATCTAGTTATGACAAAGGAATAACAAGAGGCTGTACGCAGTTGTTTTACACATTAAAAGTCAATAGATATTCTCTGCGGCAGAAGTGAAATTCAATAAAAGAAACAAAAAACATTGTATATAAAGAAAAAATAATAATTTCTTACACATTATTTTTTCAATATCGTATAATAATAATTAAAAGTCAATAGATATTCTCTGCGGCAGTAGTATATAACTACACAATTAATACAATAAAAAAAATCAAAATTACATATAATCTCATGTCGACAAATAAGCTCAAGAATAAAACCCAATAAAATATTCTTGTCAAACCGACCATTATTATTGCCAATTGGCTACAATATCTTTCTTTTTATTTAATCCAACAAAAAATTGTGGCCTACGAAATTTCAAAAAACACTAAAAAAAATCCATATATTCATTCATTCATAATTCATGTTACATGCGCAACGGTTAAGCTAACATCTGGGGGGTACACGTCATTTTCCGCGCTTGTTACTCGTAGCTGCCGCTCTTATTTCTTCTCAATCCGCCGTCTTTCGACATACCCAGAAACATATAAACTCCAACAATTCTGTTTCTATCGTATTCATCCTATTTTGTTGCCAACGAAAAAGGTAAAGTTTAAGTCTTTTGACCTTTTGCTGTTCAAGATTTTGCTTCTTTAGAATACCCTTTTGTGTTTCTGGTAATTAGATGAGTTTTTGAACTTGGGTTTTGGGAGTATTGTGGTTTTTGATTGTGGTAATATAATAAAGTTTTCAACTTTAATTTGAGAGTTTTCTGGTGATTTGATTTGATTTGATTTGATTGGTATGTGGTCCATGTTTATTTGATTGCTTGAAAGTTGAAATCTTGATGAATGAAAATGTTGTTTTAAGCAAATTGTTTTTGGGGATTTTTAATTTGGATTGAGAAACAAGAACATGAGATTTGGTTGTTGCTTGTGATTCAAGTTCTGGGGATGGTTTGGTATTAGAGTATTGTTAAAGCCAGAAACTCCTTTTCAAGTTACCCATAGGATCTTTTTTAGTTTTGAGGAATGTAGTTAATATGCTTTTAGGTCTTATTTGGAGTATGATATTCTTCTATTCTTGGGTAACAAGAGGAATTTTTTTCTTATAATTTTAATATATTATTTTTCTGATTACTTGAAAGAAAGATAACAGTGCATTTGTTTTTCAGTTTTCATGAGTCTTGATTTGTTTCTTTGCTTTATCACTTGCATCTTGATAGTTGAATATTGTTGTGTTGAAAGGAAAAAAGTCAAAGAAAATGTTTATGTGATTTTAAAGAAACAAGAATATGATCTTCATATTTCTGGCCCAGAAAATTTTGACATTTTTTTTAAAAACAATCAGAAAAAGAAAAGTCAAATTAGTGTTTAAGTTTTGTGTTTTAGTCTTAATGTTATCAAATATTACCGATACAACGGTGAGAAAAAGCTCACTATAGTATAATTTGCATATTTTTTTTTATTATAGGTCTCATGATCTAAATGTCAAACATTCTGCAATTACCACTTGAATTGTAGGTAGCAGTTGATCTTCAACAAGCAAAATGGCTACTCTTTCCGATATCACGGTTTCTGCATCCATTAATAGTTTATTCGCATTCCTATTTCTCGTGGCATTTGCAATATTACGTCTTCAACCCATGAACGATCGGGTTTACTTTCCCAAATGGTATCTCAAAGGCATACGTGAAAATCCAAGCACTTCGGGACCTCTTGTAAAACACTATGTCAATTTAGATGTTAGAATGTATCTAAGATTGTTGAATTGGATTCCCGCCGCTTTAAAAATGCCACAACTTGAGCTTATTGAGCACGCAGGCCTTGATTCTGCTGTCTACATTCGAATATATCTTCTCGGGTTAGTACTTTTCTTGGCCCGGTTCACTTAACTGACCCGTTTCACTTGTTTGACCCGTTTAATGTTTGATAATTCTGTGCAGATTGAAAATTTTTGTTCCTATTGCTCTACTTGCTTTTGCTGTGCTGTTACCGGTCAATTATACCGGTGGAAGTTTCAGTATTATGAGCCTTAAGATGAAAGATCTAACTTTCGGGGAGATAGACAAGTTTTCAATATCCAATGTTCCGCCTGCATCAAAAAGGTCTGAAAAGTTTTTATTTTCAGTTCATTTTCTTATGAATGGGTCGATTCCTCTTATGTTTTATCCTTACGGGTAAAATGGGTTGAAAGTCACCAAAAGTGTTTTTTATAAAACTTCCGAAATATTCTATTAAAACGTTATATTATTGTTAGAAGTGAAAGGTTTAAATACAAAAGGCTCTTAACGTGCGAAGGTACGCGACCACCAATATAACATGCGTAATTAGGTAATTAGGGTTAACCCAATCCGTGCGTAACTATGCAAATAACATGCGTAATTATGTATTATAACGTGCGTAATTAGGGTTAACCCAACCCATGCGTAATTATGCAAATAATGTGCGTAATTATGCAAAGTTAATTACTATTGTGCCACTGCGTTCAATTGAAGGCCTAGATTAGATCAGATGTGCGGTTGAGATGCTCGTGTACGCATCGCACTATAAGATGGTCTTGTACGTTAACCGGCCTCATTGTTAGAATAGTATAGTTTTTTATAATAATTTATATGACACATGTACTTGTTTAAAAAAGTTCAAAACTTTAAGGCAATTGTTCTGACCCGTTAACCAACCCGCTAGCCTCTATCGGGCTCTGTTCCTGAATTTATGCATTTGAGCTTTTGAAACATTGATTATATTTTTATCAGGTTAGCGGCGCATATAATAATGGCATATGTCTTCACATTTTGGACATGTTATATTCTTTACAAGGAATATAAAATTGTAACAGACATGAGGTTGAATTTTCTTGCTTCTCAAAAACGCCGTCCTGACCAGTTTACTGTAAGTTTCAAGTGCTCTTTTCTATTTTCTTGTTAACGTTAATGAGGTTTTCATTGTTTCTATTTCTTGTTTAGGTTATTGTGAGAAACGTCCCCTCTGATGCCGATGAATCCGTTAGTGAACATGTTGAACATTTCTTCCGTGTTAATCACCCTGGTCAATATCTTACACATAAGGTCTGTTTTGAACATTGGATAGTATTTTATAATGGCATTATTTAAACTTGAATTATTTATCTCGATGAGTCATTTTCGTCCCTAAGGTTTGACCAGTTTTGTGACTTTCGTCCAAAGGTTTGTTTTTCGGCATCTGGATCCGAAAGGGTCTGAAATCTTGCCATTTTCATCCGACTCGTTAACTCCATCCATTTTTCTTCGTTAAGTCACGGGATTTCTGTCTTTTTGTTAAAAGGGCAATTCGGTCTTTTTCACTCTACGTACAAGCATTTAGCCTTTAGCAAAAAAGACAAAAATACCCGAATTGCTCTTTAAGTTAACAAAAAAGACAAAAATACCCCCAACTTGACAGAGAAAAATGGATGGTGTTAACGAGCTGGATAAAAATGGCAAGATTTCAAACCTTTTGGATCCAGATGCCGAAAAGTAAACCTTCGGACGAAAGTCGCAAAACTGGCCAAACCTTAGGGACGAAAATGGCATTTTACTCTTTCTCAATTGTGAAACTTTGTTATTGATTTATATGTATATTCAACATATATATGTTTTTCTTAAATCATAGGTGGTGTATAATGCAAATAAGCTTGCAAAAATGGTGGATAAGAAAAAGGATTTGCATAATCGGCTTATTTACTACACTAATAAGTACGAGAGACGACCGAATAAAAGGCCAACCACTAAGGTTTGTGGCTAAACATTCTCTTATTATATGTTTTAATTTCTTAATAATTGTGAAGTTTATAAATCATGTTTAGTTATCTGTATAGACAGGTTTTTGGGGTCTTTGGGGAAAGAAGATCGACGCAATTAATTACTATACCGAAGAAATCGACAAGTTGGGCAAAGAAGTAAGTGTGCATTATACGATTCACATGTTTTGTCACCTTCTTACTGTTTTTAGTTTTCTTTACATCTAATAATTTTGTATACTAGGAAGTAGCAGAACGTGAACGGGTGATTGGTGACCCGGAAGCTGTGGTTCCAGCTGCATTTGTTTCGTTCAGATCACGATGGGGTGCAGCTGTTTGTGCTCAAACCCAACAAACAAGGAACCCGACCCGTTGGCTCACAGATTGGGCTCCTGAACCGCGCGATGTTTACTGGAGCAACCTAGCCATACCATTTGTCGAACTCAATGTGCGAAAATTGGTGATGGCTGTAGCTCTATTCGGCCTTATTTTCTCATTCATGATCCCAATCACCATTGTTCAAACTTTGGCCAACATTGAGTCAATTGAAAAAGTTCTTCCGTTTTTAAAACCCATTGTCGATAAGTAAGTAAAACATTCAAATATCAATTAACTTTTTTTTATGAGTAAATGCCATTTTCGTCCCTGAGGTTTGGCCAGTTTTGCGACTCTTGTCCAAAGGTTTGTTTTTTCGCATCTGGATCCAAAAGGTTTGAAATTTTGCCATTTTCGTTCGGCTCGTTAACTCCATCCATTTTTCTTCGTCAAATCAGGGATATTTTCGTCTTTTTTGTTAACTTAAAGGGAAATCTGGTCTTTTTCACTTTATGTACAAGCATTTAGCATAATGTAGAAGTATTCAAAAGACCGAATCGCTCTTTAATTTAACAAAATTGACGAAAATACCCCTGTTTTAACGGAGAAAATGGATGGAATTAACGAGCCGGATGGAAATGACACGATTTCAAACCTTTTGGATCTAGATGCGAAAAAACAACCCGTTGGACGAAAGTCGTAAAACTAACCAAACCTCGGGGACGAAAATGGCATTTCTTTTTTGTTTTTTTTTTTAATATCAAAATTGAACATTTTTAGTGAATCCTGAATTCTTGATCATGTTTAGAGGATCTACCAAGTCTTTCATTCAAGGGTTTCTTCCCGGGATGGTGTTGAAGATCTTTCTCCTTGTTCTTCCGATGATTTTAATGGAAATGTCGAAAATAGAAGGATACGTTGCCCTTTCGGATTTGGAAGCAAAATCAGCTGCAAAATTTTATTTCTTTTTGCTTGTGAACGTGTTTCTTGGAAGCATTGTTACAGGAACTGCCCTTCAACAACTTAAGGAATTCTTGAACAAATCAGCATCCGAGTATGTGTTATTATGTTTACCCTTTCAACTTTCATGTAGTCAACAAGATTTAAACAAAATTTCGCTACTTGATTGTAGGATTCCGAAAACCGTGGGTGTGTCAGTTCCTATGAAAGCAACGTTTTTTATTACGTACATTATGGTCGATGGTTGGGCTGGTATTGCTGCAGAGGTCTTGAGGCTGTTTCCGTTGATAATGTATCACTTGAAAAACATTTTCTTGGTGAAAACCGATAAAGACCGAGACGAGGCCATGGACCCTGGTTCGTTGCTATGGCCCATAACCGAGCCTCGTTTACAGTTGTACTTTCTGCTTGGACTCGTGTACTCTACTGTCACTCCTATTCTCCTCCCTTTCATAATCATCTTCTTTGCATTCGCCTATCTGATTTTCCGTCATCAGGTAACATTAGACGTGTTAGTTTCAACCCGTTTACTCGTTTACTAACATACTGTTTTCTTTGATTTGTTTTATGGTGTTAATTAGATCATCAATGTGTACCACCAGAAGTACGAGAGCGCAGCATCTTTTTGGCCAGATGTTAATCGGCGGATTTTAATCGGTTTAATAATTTCACAGTTATCACTGTTAGGACTGTTGAGCACAAAACAGGCAGCAAACTCAACACCTGTTCTACTAGTACTCCCGGTCTTAACCTTTGCATTCCATAAGCTATGCAAGAACCGGTTTGAATCTGCATTCAGAAAATTCCCATTACAGGTTAGAAATCTTTAACCTTACAAGTTAAAACCCAAGTGAAATGACAAAACTACCCTTTATGTTTTAACAGTATTAATTAAGCTTGATTACAGGATGCAATGGTTAAGGATACACTGGAAAGAGCAACGGAGCCGCAATTGAATTTGAAAGAGTATTTGAAGGATGCGTATACGCATCCGGTTTTTAAAGGGGGAGAAGTTGAATTGATGGATATTGATGAAGTAGTTGATGAGTGTCATGTAGTTGCTACAAAGAGGAGTTCTCGCAGGAGTTCGCTCAAGGGAAGTCAAGCCGGAACTAGCGATGGTTGTCCTGAAGATAGGACTGGTATTTATGCTGTGTAAAGATAGAAAAACTGGACCATTATTATTATATTTTTTTTGTATAAACATTACTATTGAATGTTAAATACACGGGTTATTTAATTTAAGGTTTAGGGTCGGGCAATAAAATATCAGGTTTAGAACTAAATACGATAAAAACCATCTTGAGTGTTTCGGGCCATGGTACAAAAGGTGGGGGGAGAGATATTCCACGGTCCTTCCAACCGCCGAGGTGATCCTACCTCGCAGACCGCCACCCAGCAAGCCTGAGTCTGGGGGTAAATCCGCTACCGTAGAGGCATTGGGAACGAGCAAGACTCGAACCCGCCACCTCCGGGTCAGAATGCGGGCTGGTGGCCATTGGGCTGACACCCAATGGTTCCATGGTACAAAAGGTCATAACCCGAAAAGCTATCAAGATGGCTAAACGGGTAAGTATAGCTTGCAAACATTGCGTGTCACATTTATGCTTGTATAAAATACAATATACCACTTCATTTTGTCGCCTTTCGAAAACACATTTTTCTTTGGTTTAAATAACTTGGTGCGCATGCGTAGAAATGAAAGGCGTTTATACAGAACCGATTTTAAGTATAGAACAGCAAGAGCAAATAAAGCATTTGCATTTAGTGTTTGACTAATACAGTGAAAGTTAGTAAGAGAGTGGGGTTGAACCCAAGTTCTGTGGAGTCTCATGGAGCAATTGGTGCCATTTCACATGTTTATTCCGACTTTAATGTTTTGTTTTGCCTTGTGACTTAGAATAAATGGTTCTCTGTGAAGGAACGAAATGACAATGTATTCCTATTTATTCCTATAGAACAAGACGATTGAGTTGGAAGTATCGACAAATTCTTGCGGAGTCTAAAGAAATGAAAATAAATAAAAAAGGGTCAACTTGTTCTAGTTTCATCTCTATTGAATATGAATATCAGAATAGCGGATATAGTCATAATTCAATGGGTCAGGTCCACTATATTTCTAGTTGTACTAATGGGCTGCTTGGAGGCCTTGTTGTATTATGTTTAATTGTTTGGTGGGCTTCATGAGTAGCTTGCTTGGGGCCCAGTGGGGGGTTTTAATATAATTGTTAGTTGATCACTATAAAAAGTGGCATAAGCGACGCTCGTCTTTATCATATCATAGTTAAAACCATATGTATAATTGTTTTTCGGAATTTTGACAATTCTATACTTAAAATATGTTATACGTTAATAACCATTTAAAAAAACCCAAGGTCTTTAATGATCTAAAATGTATTACATATTTAGAGGTCAGTTAACGTACAAGACCACATTATCGTGCGATGCGTACGATAGCATCTCAACCGCACATCTGATCTAACCTAGGCCATCAATTGAACGCGGTGATACAATAGTAATTAACTTTGCATAATTACGCACATTATTGCATAATTATGCATGTTATTTTCAAATTACGCACGTTATATTGGTGGTCGCGTACTGTCGCACGTTAAGAGCCTTTCACTACATATTGAGAAGGGAAGGCCAAGGCTATAGCTTTTGCTCAAACTGAGAAGGCCGCTGAAGAGGGAAAAAAGGATCACCATATACTGCTGTTTAATCTAATGTGGAAAGAAATGCTACTGGGACAGCGGAATTACCTGAAAACGTTAAAATGGTTATGCCTGCGGATAATCTGACTGTGGCTTTTGAACTTATCACAACAGTTCTTGAACCAGGTGCATGCACACTTTCTATTTTTGACAACTTTTAAAATTTTATTCTGTATGTTTTTATTCTTGTTGAGATTTTTTTATTTATTTATCATATCTTGGTGAAAGTGCTTCAAGGATTTTCCCTAAGGGAGGTTGAACAGTAGGTGTATGCATGTTTTGGAAGTGATAAGTTATTAAATAGATAGTTGCTGTTTAATAACTGCGCAAGTTCTAAAATAACTGTGTGGCATGGAAGTTAAAAGTTAATAAAAACATTCATGGAACTTTTGTCTCCCTCTAAGATTTCAAAACTTATGTTTCATATTTTGATTGGTGGAATGGAAGCAACCTCAGAATCTGATTCTTTCATAATTATTCAAAATTATGTCCCCTTTTCTCTTACATTTCCATTCTAGGAAGGAAGCACAGGAAAAAGAGGATCATATTCACAAAAGGCACGTGAGAAATTAACCCAAAATGTGTGCGTGTTTAATCGGAAATATGCTTAGATGCCGAAGTTAGCAAAAATCTAGAATACCGAATAACCACAAGGCATATTCACGCAATGTCAAACCCCTTTAAATGATCGTACGGTTTAGTCTGTTTTGCATGCATCAGACTAATAAACGTTAGCGCGACAGCAATGGTGATCGATAAGTCAAATGAACAACGTACTATGAGTTGCTGTGAGAAGATACACAAAGCTACATTTGGTAGATTGACCCGCGGTTCACGCGTTGCAAAGGTAAAACATGTTTCAACTCCTTCACTGCCTACCACTGATTACCCCAAAGCTAATGTTCCTCTTGAGGTAAAACCCTTTAAAAACTTTGTCCATTTATCTTCAAATAATGTTGAGAACAATGGAGATGGTGGGCACAAGTCTTTTAGTGAGGAAATGTACACTAGTTATATTGATGCCGTGAAGAAAAAGATGCGAGCTCCTTCTGATGTTGTCGAGACTAAGTTCTCTAGCTGCGATAGCTTCAATGATCAGGTTTCTAGTTTTATTAGTCATATAAAACTGAAGTTAGTTAGTTCACCGAGCATGGACCCCGGTGCTGAGACTCCATAACCGTAATAATAAACTTAGGGAGTATGATGTGGTTGTTAATTTGTTATGAGTCGGTACTTATGATCGTCTTTGAAACCGGTTGTTTGTGTTTTATCAATATCATGTATGTCTTTATACAAGTCTACTTGAAGTTTCTTATGGTTCCTCTAATGTCATCTTTGCCTTGAAATTGAGATTTGTATCGAATATTATTATGTAGGTGATCACATAATTGTTTTGTTTTACTTGTTTTGTTTTACTGCCTATATGGTTTAGGGTTTGAAGTTTAAAATTGTGTTGGCATGAACGGTTCACATATTGATATTTTTTTTCGAATGGCGACACCCCATGGACCCTTGTGTTTAGGAGGGTAACATCCAGGATTTCCCGAGGCAAAATCCCCAAGACGCCTGTATATGCAACTCTTGCCCGAATTAAAGACCATAACCTTCCACCAAGAGATAAGGGTCTCTACCAAGTGAACTAGTCTCACACTAGCATACAGTCTAAGTTGTCAAGTCTAACGTGGTGGTGTGTGTGTTTATACAAGTCTACTTGAAATTTCTTATGGTTTTTAGGGATATTGTGACACTTCGGACCTTCCCGGGGAAACTTTCTTGATGCAACGTTTCATGTACGTATTTTATTAAATGAAAACGATGAATTATTTGTTATTATGTGTTATATGCCGATTTACTTTTGTGTGTATATGTATATATATATATATATATATATATATATATATATATAAACCCGACTCGAGACCTCAACCCGACTCGAGACCATGGTCTCGAGTGAACATTAGTATTGGGCCGGCTAGGCCTTGGCCTTGTAGGAATTAAACCCAACCCGGAACCCTTAGCCCAACTCGGAACATTATATAAACCCAACCCCACCTCCCTTAATCATTTTACACACCCTCTTCTCACACTCTCCTCTCATCTTCTTCACTAAACCCCAAAACCCTAAAGCTCTAGCAACCAAGACCACTCTTCTCATCCTTCTCCTTCTTCTCGGGTCAACCAACATCAAGAACCTACTCGGTTTTAGCTCGGAACCGCCAACCGGAAGCTCATTCATCGATCCATCATACCCGCACACCTTGAATCTATAGCCGGTTAGTGGTTTTAGCTCTTTCTAGATGTTCATGTGTTAGTAAGGTCACTATATGACCATGATTCTTGCTTGTATTAATATAGGATGATGGTATAAATTTCGGATAAAAGATTTGATGCTTGATTATGTTTGAAAAACATGCCTAGATAACTTAGGGTGAATGTTTATGAAAGTATGTGAGTATTCGGTTTTGTGGGGAGATAGTTTTGTTTCCGGTTAACAAGGGTTTGGTTAAAGGGGATTTGGACATGATGTTGGATTGAGTGTTCATGACTTTCATGATTTGAGATTGTGGTTAAATATTGCTTGAATAACCTGATTTTGGTTAATTGTCATTTGGATACTTGTGATTGAATATGTTGAATGTGTGAAGAACAATTTGAATGTGTTATGAACATGATAAATATTTGAAATTGTGCTTGTTTGATCTGTTTTGGTTTGTAATCAGACAAGAAAACATGTTTTAGTGGAAATGGTACATATTGGTTTCATGAAAATGCATTTCCATTGGTTCGTACATATGACAGGTTCTAGAAGGTCTTCATGCACACGTAACTACGGTTGCGAGTCGCAACCTTTGGTTGCTACTCGAGACCGCACCAAGATTTGTCGAGACCTCCCGGTTGCGAGTCGTAATCAACGCGTATCGATCTGATTGCGAGTCGTAACCACAGCTGCTTTGTCGGAATCGCCGGTTGCGAGTCGGAATCTCTGATTGCGAGTCGCAACCAAAGCATGACGAACCGAGACCTCGGTTGCGAGTCGCAACCTTGGTTGCGAGTCACCTCCGTCTCGACTGGGCTGATATTGGGCCAATGTACTTGTTGGATTGTCTGTTAACTGGATTGCTTGTGTAACTGCTTAGGCCCAATAGCCCCACTGTTTGTATGTTGGACTTCCTGTTGACTGGGCTGCATGTCTACCTGCTACTGTGGTTATCTGCATTTACGTTAAGTGTGTCTTATACGTGTTTACTTGTACCCGACTTGACCCATATTTGGTAACCATGTTAGGACGTGGTGACCAACATACTTAACCAAGTAACGTATCATACCGAGCAACCCAAGGTGAGTTCACAACTTAAAAGCATGCGTCCCGGTGGTTTGGGACACGAGACTAAAACAACCCTATCCCCTTGTAAAGGGGATACCGTCTACACTCCTTCCCTAGTTATTGGGAAACAAACTTACTTTATCTTCCCTTGTATTGGG